>NC_134365.1:143086045-143389076 GCF_035582795.1 Mycteria americana
AACAGTTTTATCTATGCTTAGAGCACAAGTAACACATCTTATTGGTCCTACTGGCTTCTAAAAATAGCCATCTCCTTGTAAAATCTGTGAAAATCAAGTCAATTTTATTTTTGATGTCCAAATCAGCACTGAGATGTTGGGAATAATATGCTTCTTGTCCTCTATGCCAGTTGTTCCATACATGCATATGTAATTATTAGTATTTGTATTTCTGTACTTTTTTCCAGTGTCCAACATGTCCTTAAGAGGAATTAGCATGTTAAAAAATGGATTATATAGAATATGTAGTGGGTTAAAATATAATTTGAATGCAAAAATGAGCAATGCTAAAGCTGACTAAACTAATCAAATGATTACTGATAAGTAGATCCCTAGATACTCTTGGCATTTTATTAGTTAGAAAGATTTCAGTCCAGAGAGGTAATCTAATAGTCTTGGTCAGTAAAATTCAGCTCTCAACAGATGTCCTTATTCAGATGAGTTGCCCTGTACATCCTGAATAATTAGATTGTGCATGGGTGGCTTGAACTTCATTGCTTGGTGCAAAGAGCTGACTCGCATCTCTTCAGGTCATGTGAACTTAATTTGGATCTGTAATGTAATGGAGGGTAGGCTTTGTGCACAATTCACATGCCAGACTAACAATAGGGGATTCGTAGGGGTGAGAGGGTTGAACGGATGAAAACACTGCTGTGTTATAGACTCACACTTTAAACCTAATTTGGAGATAGAATTTCACCTTTTCAACTCTTCCCTACATTCAGTCGCAAAGCACAATTGCTCAGGCTTTATACATGCCATGACTTTGGCCCTGCAGTCATAAGCAGAGATGTCACAGTTAGTTGATCTAAAATGTGTATCAGCGCTAGGCACCACTTAGGAAAATGTTTAAAAACAAGTAAAACTAAGCGCTGAGTATTCAGAAGTTGGCTACCGTGTTAAATTGATGAGACAAAATGTGTTACAGAGTCTCATGGGAAGCAAAAGGAGGAAACAGCTGTAGATCTAATACTAAAGACCTATTCCCCTCCCCAGAACACTAGAGAAAGAAATAAAAAGCAGGCATGTTTAAATTTCCATGTTCAGTTTTACAGGTGTTTATATTTACCCCATTTTTTATTTTTTACAGTAATTGAAGAAGGAAAGCGATGCCATAGTTATATTTCCCTTTTCTTGCTTGCTTGCTTTCTTCTACAATGACAGAGGATGTTGTTAGTATTTTGCATGCCCCTGTCAATTACTGATGGGTAAAAAATCATATGGTTTTAAAAACCAGATAGTGGCAGACAAGGAAAGGTGATGTAAGAAGGAAAAGAAAGGTAGATAGAGGAAAAAAAGAAGAGAGACAGTGACCCAGAAATATAGCCTGATTTTATACACTGAAGAAAACACAGGCAAAATAGATTTCCTACCACAGGCAAAATCTGAGTAGGAAAGTATTAAAAAAAAATAAACACCCCATGTTATAGTGCATTTCCTACATGTGATCAGGCTATTTTCTATCTTTCTGATGAAATTACCAATAAATGCTACAATAATAGTGTTTTGTATTAAGGAACATGGATGATATTTATTTAGTTAGTTTTACATTAGAAAAGGGTCTAGATAAAGAAAGGTTTTCTATTTGAGATCCATTTCACATTTCATCTTTATAATCAAACTGACTTGTCTTATGGCATTAGAGGGAATGCAAATGGGTACTGGAGGACAGAGAAAGAGGAGCAAATTAGGGTAAAATTTCACAGGAAAGTCTTATGAAATTAAGTAAAAGAGTTTGAGTGCTTTATCTGAAAAAAGACAATAAATCTTTTCTTGAATCTTTGATCTCTAGTTGTCCTAATTAGATATATCTTGTGAAAAGTTCAGGAAAATAAATGTTTAGTATATATTTTTAAAATTACAAAAACATTCTTTATTATAATGAAAAGGAAGCATTTTGAGCTTGAAAATATGATGCAAATTACTACACTTAGCCTATAGCAAAACATTCTGCATCAAAGAGCTGTTCTAGCTGAGGCAATAGTCAGTGTTTAAAAAGAAATAATGAATGCAGAAAATAAAGCTTGAATTTTAATTCTCACAGCATGTGGAAACTTAGATAGTTTTATCTGTGGAGTTACATTCTTGTCCTTAAATCCAGACCAAAGTTTAGTCTTTGATCAAGATATAGTCCATAAACCTATAGTCCATAACTCTGGCAGATCTGGAAAAACAAACCAGAAAGAATCAGAAGTTGTCATTTTAATATGTTCAAATGGATGTAGTAGCCTGAATTCTGAAATGATACATTTGTATAAAAATTAGAAGATTTCCTAAAAGAATCACAAAATCACAGACTGGTTGAGGTTGGAAGGGACCTCCAGAGCTCATCTAGTCCAACCCCTCTGTGCAAGCATGGCCACCTAGAGCTGGCTGCCCAGGACCATGTCCAGATGGCTTTTGAATATCTCCAAGGAGCGAGACTTCACTACATCTCAGGGCAACCTGCATCAGTACTCAGTCACCATGACAGTAAAAGTGTTTTTGTTATGTTCAGATGGAACCTCCTGTGTTTCAGTGTGTGCCCGTTGCCTCTGGTCCTGCCACTGGGCACCACAGAAAAGAGCCTGGCTCTGTCCTCTTTCCACCCTCCCTTCAGGTATTTATATACATTGACAAGATGTCCCCTGAGCTTTCTCTTGTCCAGGCTGAACAGTTCCAGCTCTCTGAGCCTTTCCTCATAGGAGAGATGCTCCAGTCCCTTAATCATCTTCATGGCTCTTTGTTGGACTTTATGCAGTATGTCCATGTCTCTCTCGTACTAAGGAGCCCAGAATTGGACACAGTACTCCAGGTGTGGCATCAGCAGTGCTCGGTATAGGGGAAGGATCACCTCCCTCGACCCGCTGGCAGTACTTTGTCTAATGCATCCTAGGATACCATTAGTCTTTGCAGCAAGGGCACATTGCTAGCTCGTGTTCAACTTGTTGTCCACCAGGACCCCCAGGGCGTTTTTTGCCAAGCTGCTTTGCAGCTGGGTGGCCCCCAACATACATTGGTGCATGGGGTTGTTCCTCCCCAGGTGTAGGACTTTGCACTTCCTCTTGTTGACCTTCGTGAGGTTCATGTCAACACATTTCTCTTCCCGAAGAAGAACCCAGAGACTGCTACAAAAACTGCTCCCTTGATTGGCTGCCCTTGTTACCTGCACTATTACAGAGATACCTCTAAATAACCTGCTACAGAAGCAGGACAGTTGAATTGTTGCGATACCCTCCAAAGGTTAATTAGTTCTGATTAGAAATAGACTCTCTTAGCTTTGCTGCATGTTCTTGCTAATGTGGCCATCCTGTGTAGACATACAAGATTTCTCAGTGCTAGGTCATATTTCTGCACAATAAGTCTATCAATGTAGAACAATATTATACACAGTTTACTTAAAAGGTCAGCACCTGCCTCCTATGTTAATTCAGCTTTCGTTCAGCTTTCTAACAATCACTTAGAATAACCACTTACTAATTGTAGGGAGCAGTTCAATTCTCTCTTTGTTTTTTTGTTTTCTTTTTTTTTTAGGGAAGGAACAAATAACTATTGTAATTTTCTTAATTTTTCTTATGTTTGTGTATTTTGCATTTACAAACAATCTGTAATGCACACAAGGATATGAAAATAAGCAACTATTTAGATTTAAGACCTGTAACAATTGTTTGGAGTAAGGGAACCTGATTCTTAAGGGTATGAGAAAGGCTTTTGATGGATTTGGTTCCTCATTTGTATCCTTAGCTTTATCTAGTAAAGATAAGAATCTAATTATAAAAATCAGCATGAGAACTTCTTAAAGGCCTTAAGTCCTTTTTAAAATGTTTCCTTTTATTATTATTTCCACAGTAACAGGAAAAACTTTTGCTTATGTACCATCCCCACTTAGATCAATCAATATATTTCATAGTTTTGTTTACATGACTTGGTGAGTAGTTCTTCAAACTTCCTGTTTCCAACTTTCTGTAACCGTTGTCTCAACTCAGGTCTTTATTGTGAACTTCGATACCATCAATAATTTCAATGACACTGATAATTATGCAAAGATTTAACTCTAAACACAAACATGTGCAGGCCTGTAACATCAGTCTCTTTTTAAAAAGAGATTGGTTCCTTTATTTATTTCAGCAAAATTAGGAAGCTTGTGCCATTCCTTTTTTATTCCAAACTGCTGACTTATTTTTTTAAACATTTTTAAAATTCGTGAGGTTTGATAGTCAAAATCTTCCATGGAAACAGGCCCCACGAAGAAGTGTGTATTTTAAGATTATTTTTGTAAGGTGGAAAAAAAGAAGACAGAGAATTTATTTGTTCAAGTCTTCCAAAGTATGCAGGTAGTAAAGATTCCTGACCCATGGCTGCAGTGAAAACTGCAAGGAATAATGTTGCTGAAAAGTAATCAGGGCATCTGGGGGCTGGAAAGACTTATAAAATGAAAAGTGTTGTGAATGAGCTCCTATACACTGTTAAATGGTTGGAACGAGCTTTGCTTCAGCATTTCTTCTAAAAGCCTGCAAAGATGGACAGAAAAATAAGTCTCTCTCCTTCACACCATATGAGCTGTTTAGAAGAGAGCATTCAGGCAAAAGTACTTTTTGGTTATAGAATCATCCTGTTGCAAGCCTGAATGGTTTTTATATTGCTAATGAATTATAACTCACTGTCCTTCTCTTACAGCCTTTATCATAAACTGACTCTTTCCATCTCCTTGCTTCTCAAATATGAAAGGGAAAAATTCTTTACTGAAAAAAAAACAACCAAACAACAGAATTGTGGAGCCAGATGTTAATGGTGTCCTAACCCTTTTTCATATAAGGACTGTAATATGCTCTTCACTTACATAGTCAAATGCTCCTTCTCAAGTAATTTATTCTTTCTTAAAACATTAAAAACTCTTGAGGTTGATATGTTTCAAATATTTTTCACACAGAAGAACTAGTGTTTTTAAACAAGTAACCATTGGCTGTACTCTGATTTAGCTGATATTTTTTCTTTGCTCTTCTTTTTGTAGTAGAACTCCATGTTTTTGTGTGCTGAACATCATAGGTAAGTCCACCCTTTTAAAAGTACTCTTCCTTGAAAAGAGATGTTCAGATAAGCACTATCTTCAGATAGCCTCTACAAAAACAGGGGGAGAGCAGCCATTACTTAAGGTGAACTTTTTGTTTTATTACCACACATGGAGATATACCTTATGACTGCTGAATTGTAGATGCTTTTAAAGATAAATTAGAAGTCATAGATACGAAATACACAGTCGTAAATTGTTTAACTACATTCCTGGTAAAATAGTTGTCTAGCTAAAGTACAATATTTTTTCCTTTCTAGGTAAGCAAAAAATCCATAGTTTTGTTCAGGTACCAACTTTCCAAGTCAAATTTTGGAATCTGTTAGTTACAAGTTATTGCATATGCTCCAAGGTATCAGCCTGAATTCAAGATCAGTAAATCAGTAATTTACTTTTTTTTTTTTTTATTTCCTTCGATTAACATAGCTTCCAAAAAAATTAAGTAAAGAAGGCAAGTAATTTTAAAGGCAAAGTTAATATTTTGTTGGACCAAAATAAATAACTATCTCTGATTCTTCACTCCTTATGAAGGCAAAGATCTCTTTAAGGTTATGAGTAAAGTCTACAAAACTGAGTCAAAAAGTCTTTGAAGGGAAAATAGATAATACATTCCTGTGACGGATTATGTCTTCTTTAGTAGCACCATTTATAAAAAGGTAGTCCAGACTTGCCTATACTCCCAGGATAATATACATGGATATGGTGATGCAAAGTAAATATAAACCTGCACAGAAAGAAACATGAAGTCAGAGTGAACTACATTTTGACACCTTTAGCCATAGCGAATAGTTGCTTACTCCAGGAGTGGTTTCACTTAATTCAACAGACCTCATACCAGTAATATATGCCTGCTTTCTGCTGGTGTGCCTCTTGTGCAAAGTACTTCCTACTCAGAGTGATAGCAGTCAATATCCACTTCACACAGGTGGAAATAAACTACGCAACAAGAGAATCAAGTCCTTAATAGACATGTGTAAACTAAAATGTCCAAAGCAGTTACCTGCAACAACACATACCAGGGGGATTGTTTTCCCTCCTGTGAATTTTGGATCAAGTTTTAACAAAGAATTGGTAAAACTGAATAAAAGATATGTAAGTATACTTTGAAGACTATGTAGTTTAAACATTTTCTATTACAAGTTTCAAAAACCAGTACTGTGAATATCAGATACTTGCATGACATTTCTATTTGTATTCTCTAAGTAACATGAAGGCTACAGACTGGTAAATATTCCAAAAACTAATGGAAAGTTGATAACTGAAGCTACCAGAAAACTTTGATTCAAATACAAGACTACTTGTTAGAAGATTTCTCTCAAACTTCTTCTAGTGGGAAAACCTTAAAAAAATCACTGTAAGCAGAACTCTGTGATACTTCTATCTATTTAATGTGTAAGTTTCATGTGGCATAAATGTTTTAATAGCTTTTCTC
This sequence comes from Mycteria americana, assembly GCF_035582795.1. Classification (NCBI taxonomy): domain Eukaryota; kingdom Metazoa; phylum Chordata; class Aves; order Ciconiiformes; family Ciconiidae; genus Mycteria; species Mycteria americana. The sequence continues at coordinate 143,092,564 of NC_134365.1, forward strand.
CTCTGTTTCTTACTTTATATAATTTATTAATAATACACTGCAAGTTTTACAAAACTAAATGCATCAAGGAATAGAAACAGAGGAGTCTGGCATAGCATCATAAGGGGATCTTGAATTAAACTCTAGTGGGCATTTCAAGACTCCCAAATTCCCCTCTAGGAAAGGGATTTCTACAGCAGTAGATTCAAAATGCACTCTACTGTTATTTTAAAACATAGTCCTACAGTATTCATTTTAACAGAATTGCTTGTATTTCCAACCCTGGCAACACTATCAAATTACACTGTAAACAGCTGTGTTGTACCAACACTCTTAAAGGAAATCCCTTTTCCTGTCCCATATGAACAACACTATGAACAGTATTTTTCTGTTCTTGTTTAGTTTCTGGAATGCAATATGATGGCATGTTGGAGACAACTACAAGTCATGATTAAGAGCATTCTGCATGATTCCCTCAGAACTGCTTCAGATTATTACTGAACACAAATGAATGGTGCCATGGAGAAGATGAAGGGTGTTTTAATCCTTCATTCCAAAGCAATGAAATAACTGTGAAGCCTGTAAGGAGCACAGACAAATCTTTTAGCACTGATGTATAAAAAATGTATATTTAAGTCCTTGCGGTTTACTAATATTGGCATTTCAAGGTCAAAGTTCTTCTGAGTAGGGACAGATCTTGTAAAATGCAAACACATGAATGGAGATAAAAATTTGAATTGCAAACCTAAGAGCAAATTTCCAACACAGGGTATATAAAATACACATGCAGTTACAACAAATAGAATTTCTGAGTATTTAAAAAATTGACTCCACATCTGATTTTCTTAATGAATTGTCAAAAAATCCTATCTTCATTTTATTTCAAGAATATCTGCATTTTTATCATGTTAAAGGATATTTTTATGAATTTAATGAAACTTGATGAAGCCTTACAACTTCCCTCAAAATGACACACGAAGGCTAAGAATGCCTAAATGGTATATCTAGTTCCAACCAACAGTTAGATCTTGTATCAGCTGAGATAAGTACTACCTTTCACATTACAACTTGACATTCATTTCTCTGACCTTTTCATCAAATATCATATAAAAATTACTTCTCTTGGTCAGTGGAGATGAGCAATTGAGGCGTAAATCTGAAACTGTGGAATCTCTTGAGAGGTGCCTCTCTCTCTCCAGTGCCTATAGAGGGAGCCTGGCTGCCACATTTTTTAAATTCTGCAATTAGGTGAGATTAATCCCCATCCTTCATATGGCAGTATGATATATGACCAGTGATACATTCCAAACAGTTAAGCAAGTAACTTCAAATCTCTGCATCTTCATATAGTATGTGTTATACAACATAAAAATAAGGACCTCTTCCTAAGAAACACTGCACGTTATTAGGAAAACAATAGCACAAAAAGTGTATGTTAGATTCTTACAAGATGATGCTAAATGGTCCATGAGTTGAGCACAGATTTTATCTGTGCTTTACTTTGTATTTATCATTAATGGTGAGTAATGTAAAACAATAAAGCAATGAGAAAACTGTAGAGTAACAAAGTTTGGGGACACCTGCCATAGCCCATTACACTAGAAAGTTCAGATAAAACCCCTTTTTTTCAGACAACTGGGAAAATAATTCTTATTACATAGCAATAACAAGGAGATAAGTAATATTAACATAGTTTGTCAAGAACAAATTATGCCAAGTTAATTTAATTTCCTTTCATGACAAGGCAACAAATCTTTTAGGCAGAGAAGAAAAAGTTGTCACATATTTTGAATTTCAGATCTAGTCTGTGTTAAACCTTGTAAGCAAGTAAGGAAAACAGAAGAGTTGCTAATCACTCACTATAAAACTGAAAGGATGTATTGAGTGACAGTACTCAAAGTTCTGTCTTGGATCTCATTTTGCTGGCTTTATCTTTGACTTGCTTTCTGTTGTACTAAATTTCTAGGTAAAGGCAGACTAGGAAGGACAGTAGCAATGTTGGAGGACAGGATTGCAATGCACAGAGGTCTTGACAGATGTAGGAAAAGGACTGGAAACAAAGATTAAGAGGCAATTCAGTAAAAACATATGCAGAATTCCACACTTTTTCCCCCTGTAAATGCAGCTGAATGAACAACATGCTGGACATCAGTTGTAGAACATTTGAACAGATGAGGAACAATTGATGGGAATAGTATCAGTTAGCCTAAAGAAGAAGAGCTTGGAGGGAAACATGATAACAGTTTTTGGATATTCAGAAAGTAACTACTTATTCTTGATGTCTACTGCCGCTATGACAAACAGTATGATTCAATTTGCAAGGAGAGCAACTTAAATTACACAGAAGAAGAAGTAAAGAAGATGAAGGAGAAGAAGAAGAAGAAGAAGAAGATGACAAAGGAATAACTTTCCAATTCTAAGGATAGTGATGCCTGGGAATTTCATGGGACCTTGTTGGTCAGGGAGGATTAGACAAGATTTCCTCTTAATTATTTTTCTAAGCTTATGTGATACCATGGCTCCTTGCTTTGGAAAAATGCTTTGTGTGTCATATTTCGCTCTCTAACTGCGAAAAAGCCACTGCAAATTTTAGTTCTGATACATAGCTGTATCAAGTGTTCATAACACTTTCTTAATTATGGTCTTGTATTTCAATAAGTAATTAGCATAGAATAGTAATTATCATAGAATAGGTTATTTTACATTCTTTACACCTCCTTAATTCCACAGAATCTGCATTGTGCTTCCCTCTGTTTGAGTTGACTAACTAACGTGATTGACTAAAGAGAATAAAATGTTGGACTGAAATGTTCTGTGTGACCAAGCTGGCTGAAGTGGCAAAGAGGGTTAATATTTCTTCTTTGCTGTGTCACAATAAGACTCTAGGAATCACATTTAAAGGTATGGCCAGTTAATTGGCAACCATGGAAATAAGCGCCTAATATATAGACAGGTATTACAAAGAGTCAAGCTCTTCTGTGATTTTATTTATTCATCTTTGCAAAATCTACATCTTTAAATAAATAGTTCAAGTTCATTGATTGTGACTAGTGACTTCAATACAGAATGATGTTCAGAAAATGTCAGAACGTTTAGTCTTTAATTATTAAATTTAATAAGTTTAGTGACTTATTTGGAAAGGAGTACAAAATTTTTTGTCCTAAATCTGATAATGGTGAGACATTTAGGACCTATCAATAGTTTAGCTATTGCACTTAAGTCACTATACCTTAGTAATCATTAATGCTCATCTCCTGACACAGTTCATTTCAAGTTGCATGAGTGAAATCTAGTAACCACAATACTGTTTTCTGCTGAATAAATAATGACAAATATATATATGAATATATGAACATGTATATATATATATGCTCTGCTACTAAAGGAAAGTAAACTTCTCCATTAATTACAAACAGCAAACATGTTTGTTGGTATATTATGTCGCTGAGCACTTGGAACCAGGCCATGTGTAATCTAGTGGCTGAAAAGAAAACAGAATAAATGAGTTTTATTCTGTCATTTCTTTGCCTTACATCAAAAGTTTAAAACCTCAGGGTCAAAGACTGTCTCTGTGGGATTTATTTATGCTATTGCTTTCTTAGACTGTGTGTTCTCTTTGTATCACTAAGAATAAAGTAGATTCCAAGAAATCTAAGAATTAGAAATCTAAGAAAGAATTCATGAAATGATAGAGTTTTTGATATGTGGAGAAGCGGCGAGGGGGGTCGGCAAAACTGCCACCTTAGACTTCCGGAGGGCGGACTTCAGCCTGTTTAGGAGACTGGTCGACAGAGTCCCCTGGGAGGCAGCTCTTATGGGCAAAGGGGTCCAGGAAGGCTGGACATTCTTTAAGGAGGAAGTCCTAAAGGCACAAGAGCGGGCTGTCCCCAGGTGCCGAAAGACGAGCTGGCGGGGAAGAAGACCGGCCTGGCTAACTAGAGAGCTCTGGCTCGAACTGAGGAGAAAGAGGAGAGTCTATGACCTCTGGAAGAAGGGGCGGGCAACTCAGGAGGACTACAGGGGTGTAGCGAGGCTGTGCAGGGAGAAAACTAGAAGGGCCAAAGCTGAGCTAGAGCTCAGTCTGGCTGCTGCTATAAAAGACAACAAAAAACACTTCTTCAAATACATTAGCAGCAAAAGGAGAGCTAAGGAGAATCTCCAGCCCCTAGTAGATGTGGGAGGAAACACAGTGACCAAGGATGAGGAAAAGGCTGAGGTACTTAATGCCTTCTTTGCCTCAGTCTTTATTAGCAGGGCCGAATGTTCTATGGGTACCCAGCCCCTGGAGTTGGAAGATAGGGATGGGGACCAGACTGGAGCCCCCATTATCCAGGGGGAAATGGTGAGTGACCTGCTGCACCACTTAGACACTCACAAGTCTATGGGGCCTGATGAGATCCACCCGAGAGTGTTGAAGGAGCTGGCAGATGTGCTCACCAAGCCCCTTTCCATCATTTACCAGCAGTCCTGGCTAACTGGGGAAGTCCCTGCTGACTGGAGATTAGCGAATGTGACACCCATCTTCAAGAAGGGCCGGAAGGAGGACCCGGGGAACTACAGGCCGGTCAGCCTGACCTCGGTGCCGGGGAAGCTGATGGAGCAGATCATCCTGAGTGCTATCACACGCCATGTAGAGAATAACCAGGGGATCAGGCCCAGCCAGCATGGGTTCAGGAAAGGCAGGTCCTGCTTGACCAACCTGATCTCCTTCTATGATAAGGTGACCCGCCTAGTGGATGAGGGAAAGGCTGTGGATGTTGTCTATCTAGACTTCAGTAAAGACTTTGACACGGTTTCCCACGGCATTCTCCTGGAGAAACTGGCTGCTCATGGCTTGGACGGGTGTACTCTTCGCTGGGTAAAGAACTGGCTGGACGGCCGGGCCCAGAGAGTGGTGGTGAATGGAGTTTACTCCGGTTGGTGGCCGGTCACAAGCGGTGTCCCCCAGGGCTCGGTGTTGGGGCCAGTTCTGTTTAACATCTTTATCAATGATCTGGACGAAGGGATCGAGTGCACTCTCAGTAAGTTTGCAGACGACACCAAGTTGTGTGGGAGTGTTGATCTGCTGGAGGGTAGGCAGGCTCTGCAGAGGGACCTGGACAGGCTGGATCGATGGGCTGGGGTGAATTGTATGAGGTTTAACAAGGCCAAGTGCAAGGTCCTGCACTTGGGCCACAGCAACCCCATGCAACGCTACAGGCTTGGGGAAGAGTGGCTGGAAAGCTGCCTGGCAGAGAAGGACCTGGGGGTGTTGGTTGACAGCCGCCTGAATATGAGCCAGCAGTGTGCCCAGGCGGTCAAGAAGGCCAATGGCATCCTGGCCTGTATCAAAAATAGCGTGGCCAGCAGGACTAGGGAAGTGATTGTGCCCCTGTACTCGGCACTGGTGAGGCCACACCTCGAATACTGTGTTCAGTTTTGGGCCCCCCACTACAAGAGGGATATTGAGGTACTGGAGCGCGTACAGAGAAGGGCAACGAAGCTGGTGAAGGGTCTGGAGCAGAAGTCTTATGAGGAGCGGCTGAGGGAGCTGGGACTATTTAGCCTGGAGAAAAGGAGGCTGAGGGGAGACCTCATCGCTCTCTACAACTACCTGAAAGGAGGTTGTAGAGAGGTGGGGGTCGGTCTCTTCTCCCAGGTAACAAGTGATAGGACAAGAGGAAATGGCCTCAAGTTGTGCCAGGGGAGGTTTAGACTGGATATTAGGAAATTTTTCTTCACCGAGAGGGTTATCAAGCATTGGAACAGACTGCCCAGGGAAGTGGTTGAGTCGCCATCCCTGGAGGTATTTAAAGGACGTTTGGATGAGGTGCTTAGAGACATGGTGTAGTGGTGGTTTTTGGCAGTGTTAGGTTTATGGTTGGACTCGATGATCTTAAAGGTCTTTTCCAACCTATATGATTCTGTGATTCTGTGATTCTGTGATTCTGTGAAATATAAAAATATAGAAGAAGTATATAGAAATGTAAAAGCAGAGTATTTATTGCTAACTTAGCAGTAGAAAAGTTCTATGTAGAGCAAATTTTTAGAAAAAGAAAACCTGCAAGAGGACCAAGTCTTAGGTATAAGCAGAGCTCAAAAACTACAGCAGTGTTGAAAGTTGATTGAAACAATGCAAAGTACTATCCTGGAGGTTGATCTTGTGTGTTTAATTGTATGCATTCTAAGTACTCCCAGCAATGTTATTGAGACTACTTGGAGTGCTTGAAGCATATGCATAAATCTTTACAATAACAGGGCTCAAAAATCAATATGGTATGTACCTAATCATTTTTTATTAAGAAAATACTGGCGTAAAAATATAAAGCGCCTTATCTGTCAAAATCTGAGGCATCTATTTTCTTGATTAAAAAGTGACTACTTATAGAGCATGACTCTCCAGTAGAAGAAAGTTATCTCCTTGATCACTAAGTAGCTGATAGAGAACAGATTTTAAAGCTTCTTTTGCTGTTTTCGTTTTGGTTAGTTTCCTCTAGTATTTTGGAAAGTAGGAGAAAACAACATGTCTTTCTTCTTTGTGAAAATAGTGACAACTTCAACATTTTGCAAAAACTGAGGGGATAGAGCAATGCTTTACTTTGGCTATGACAAGCTCAGCAACTTGTTCATTTTCTGAGGAAAGAAAATATGAAGAAATATCAGAAAAACCTGCTAATGATAATTATTGCATATCATCTGTCTGTCTTTTAAAAAGGAACTTTAAGTATCATTTAGAAAAATATCCTGGTTTGGGTTTATTTTAATTTTTGTTTAAATCAGCAAGGATTAGATTATATTTGAATTTCAAAACAGTTTATGGCAATGGCCTAAACTTGCAACAGTTTGTTGCGATTGTTTAAGTATATAAAACTCTGAATATGCTGAATGGTGAATGATCTTCAGCGGTGTATGTGGCGTTATGTATCTCTAGGGATCAAACACCTCTAATTATTGAGTTCAAGCTCTGAAATGCTGTGTATTTCTACAAGAAAATTACAGTAAAGTATCAGCATTGCTATAGTTGAGCATGAAACCACCTCTGTATCAAGGTCAAGTCTCCTATCTAATCAGATATTAACTTATTCATTCAGATTGTCTTGAAATCCGTTGTCACTCAGGGACTGCAGGATAGGCTTAGTGACCCTTAATTATGGTCACAGAGAAAGTCAGTCATTAATGAGATAGTGCCCTTTGGTTCACATACACAGAGCAAAAACAGAAGCAAAAAAACCCAAACCAACAACAAAACAGCAACAACAACAAAACCAAACAAAAAATGCTCCGAGCCTCTCCAAACGCAATGAATTTGAATTCAACTTTTACAACATTTGGGAGTACATATGTCAGTCTCATGAGGCTGTTGTCCCTCCCAAGTTCTGTTTTGTTCTGGTTTTGTTTTTTTGAAGATCAAGGAAATGGTGTGATTTAAGGCAGCAGGGAAAAAGACACTTTGTGCAGACCCCAGAGAAATGCTGGGGAATAAGACAAGAAGCATACCAGGGCCATAAATTTCTGCTGCATTCTAACAGAAATTGGGAGACCATTGGGTAGTCTGTGGACTAACGATGAATAGAAGAATTTACAGTGTTAAATATTATCCACAGCGTAAGGAAAAAGAGGATGAAAAATATAACATACATGGCATTGTGGCTATAAAATTAGCTAAGTGCTTGAGTTTGGGGCTCACACAGAGTGCTCTTGTTTAAAAGTGCTCACAAGGTTTGCATTAGCAACCAGAAGACACCATAGCCTGTCCGTAAGTGTCCATTTGCCATATTTCCAGTGTATTCTGCACCATCAGGTGATGAAAGGACAGAATTCAGTTTGGATTGATATATGTATATTAAGTCTGTTATTGTCTAATGTCAAGTGGTAGGAGTGTTGTTAAATCTAATATGCTGAAGAGGCAATTATGACATGTTAACAAAGGTATATTTTATACCTTTTACGTATGTATTTATATACGTTTATATATAACATATATATGAGGACACACATATGAGGACACATATGAGGACACTTGCATGTGTGTGTATATATATATGTACAAAAAGAATACAGTGGGCTTAATTTAGAAGCTTAATGTGTACCATCACCCTGAAATATAATTGTTAAAACAAAAAGTGCAGTTTAGTTTATCAGCCATACTTTTCCTAAACTGAATGAGAGGTAAATAGGCATTCCTGAAAACCTACCAAGACAGATCAAATCTACCCAATTTGGACACCTCCTTCTCTAAGTTGACTAGTGATTGTGGAAAGAAGGTCAACTAAATTACTGTAAAGACTGTAAGTTGACTTAAAGCCAGCCTGGAAGTGGGTTCCATTTTGGTTTTATCATATATATTATTGTTCTTAATGTTTGTAATAGCTGTTGAATGCTTCTGATTCACATCCCAAATTTAGCTATCTACAGAGATGGTGGCTTTATCCCAGTTAGTGTCCAAACTCCCATTAAAGTAAGTCAAGGTCAAGGGTTCAACTCAGTTTGTCTATACACAGGTATCAAGTGCTCTCTGAGGATATGACACAGGACTGGAAGGTAACCTATACCTTTCCGTAAGTGAACCTGAACCTCAAGTAGGACAAAGTCATTCCAAACTGCACTAAATATTTAGATGTGGGCAAGCAAATTAAACCTCCCCTCAGGTCTGTATAGCTAGATGCAGTCCAGAAAATGGTTCCATTGACCATGAAAGGATTTTAAACACATATCTCATATATAGGTATCCCTATATAGACTTCTAAATTTAAGCATTTGAATTTGAAGTAAATCTCACCCCTAGTATCATCTTCAGCATTTTCTAAATGACAGTATTTTTCACCCTCATATTACAAGAAAGGTATATTTGCAATTAATCCTGCTTTACTCCAGCAGAGATCTGTTTTATTCTAGCATTGTATTCATCAGTCATTTAACATTCTTTCAAGTTTTGGGTTTAGTAAGTTATTAAAACTAGCTATGAAAAGATATTTGTTGAGTACAAATTCAATGGACTTGTTTCAGCATTTTATGTTGAATTTTAATGTTCATATAAGCACAGCTTGACATATATAGTATGTCAATTAGAATCATTTAGTGTATTCTAATGTAATGAAAACCTGAAGAAAATAAGCATCTCGTTTAAACACCCAGCTGCTGTTGACCAATGGGCACAATACTGAGATGGATAAATACTGCAGGCAATGTCACACTTGTTTCTTTTTGATGGCTTCAGTTTTAATTGATGTTAAAGCTTGAGTTAAGCAGTTTTAACTTCTCTTGCCTGTAAGCAATTGTTTCTCATGGACAATATGTCACCTGTGACCATTAAGTGAGGTCACTGATTGATGAAGCCAGACCTTCTTTTGATTAGCAAAATGGAAAACTAAAACTATCAAAAAGAAAACACGGAATTGTAAAAATCTGAGTCAATGCTTTAATGAATATATCAAAAAAGAAATGGACTTTGAGGAATAAAGCAATTCATATAAATAATTTATCAAGAGAATTTGCCTCATCAGTGATAATTTTTATTTTCTGGAACAAGTCTACAAGCTGTTGTGAAGGTTTCATTCACCTTTGGTGAGCAATTCTCAGTGATTCAGTCTCAAGAACGGGAATTAAAATCCTTGATCTTGCAAGAAGTTTGAGGTGGATGATGGCATAAGTACCCATTAGAGTACATAGGGTTTTTTGTGTAGATTTGCTTATACAAACAGGCCATAAGGAAGAACCTTAATATTGGTTAGATAACTACGTAAAGAGAGAATAAAACTGAAGAACTCCTGAAAGACACAGACGATAAGACATTTTTTCATACCAGAGATATTTTTTGTGAAAATTGTGTGCCCTATAAAACATACTGTAGATCTGAAATATGTCTCTATAGACCACCCAAGAACTATTGCTTTCAGTGATTACAAAACATGTCATAAATCAATAATAAAAAGGATACAATCAACTAGATGGAATAAGTACTAATTCTGTCACACTGGATAAAATAGTATAGGGGCAGAATTTTATATAAGATATGGGCATTCATAATTTGTCTAAACGTATATCTTCATATAATGTACATATGCACTGGATCTGGTTAAGAATTCTCTTGAAGGACTAAAGAAGCTCTGAGATCTGAACACTTTTAGAAATCTAGCCTGTCAAGAATAATCTTGAGTGTTCATTTGGGATTGAAGCAACATATACTTTTGAATGATGATTTTTACTTTCTCTTATCCTAGTGAAGTTTTTCTAAACTGTAATAGGAACTATGCTTATCTAACCAGGAGTAAGGTTTGCCTCTACATGGAAAATAATCATTCTATCACCTCATAAATGTTCAAATAAATCAGTTCTGAGAGGAGTAGGAAAACTAGACATCTAAGGCAATTGAACTATACAGCCTTCTTCTTCTAAGACTGATATTTTCATGTTCATGTTCTGAGCTTTAATATTGATGCACAAAAAACCAAAATCCTCTTACACAGTAAAACTGAAAATGCTATTTCAAAAGAAAGTACAGAAGAATATCAAGTATTTTAAATGTTACAGGGCTTGCTCATAAGTCTTGAATATCAACAAATCGGTTTCTGTAAAACAATCCTGACTGTTTTTCTAATTTTCCGGGGAAGTTGATAGAATAATGCTTCAGTAGTTTTTCTGTTCTTTCTAATTAAACAAACAAACAAAAACACTCCCAAGATTAAAATGCATACAGAGCTCAAGAGAAATTTAATTTAAAACAACTTTACAGGAGGGACATAAAAGTAGTTTACTGTCTCAGCTTAAATAAAATTGTATACAATGAAGAATATTACCAAGAGTAGGAGAAAAGAAAATTGCATTTGCAAGAAATGAGTGTGTGCCTTGCTATGTTTCTCTCAGAAGCTAGGGGAGTGAGTATGGTTGGGGAATGTGAGAAGGATGACAACAAATTCCTTAATTTCAAGAAGCCTCACAATGACATCCAGAAAAATTCCCTGCAAATAGATCTTTATCCTTTCTCTTCTCATATGCAAGTGTAAAAAGATCTTTCCATAAAAGATAATCTCAGCAAAGTTTTCCACTTCCTGAAGTATATACTGAGTATGTGTGCTGGTTTTAGCTGGGATAGAGTTAATTTTCTTCATAGTAGCTAGTATGGGACTATGTTTTGGATTTGTACTGAAAACAGTGTTGATATTACAGGGATGTTTTCGTTACTGCTGAGCAGTGCTTACACAGAGTCAAGGCCTTTTCTGCTTCTCACCCCACCCCACCAGCGAGTAGCCTGGGGGTGCACAAGAAGTTGGGAGGGGACACAGTGGGGACAGCTGACCCCAAATGACCAAAGGGATATCCCATACCATATGATGTCATGCTCAGCATATAAAGCTAGGAAGAAGAAGGAGGGGGGTGATGTTCAGAGTGATGGTGTTTATCTTCCCAAGTAACCATTATGCGTGATGGAGCCCTGCTTTCCTGGAGATGGCTGAACACCTGCCTACCCATGGGAAGTAGTGAATGAATTCCTTGCTTTGCTTCGCTTGCGTGCGTGGCTTTTGCTTTATCTATTAAAGTCTCTTTATCTCAACCCACGAGTTTTCTCACTTTTACTCTTCCAGTTCTCTCCCCCATCCCACTGGGGGAGAGTGAGCAAGCAGCTGTGTGGGGCTTAGTTGCTGGCTGGGGTTAAAGCACAATGTTATACATGACAAGGGGACTTTTCATGGGTGGTTTTCAACAAACACTAGGAGAAAAACATGTCAGGTGAGCACCAGACAAAGGCATAGATATACCATTAAGGGCTAAATAAATGAATGAGCTGGGCTACTGTGCAAATGTTTCTTCAGGTGGTCCTATTTCTTTGTAGGAAATTAATCAACATGTAATACCAAAAGGTTTTCCATATGATATTTTCCTTTTTGTTAGTACTAATTAAAAAATTCCTGCTACAGGAATAATCTACAAGATGTGGTCTACACTCTATAGTGTGGTAGCACACCTTTTTAACATAATAGGACCTTATAAGTAAGGAAGAGATAAGAATTAAAATGCTGGTGAGGAATTTTTTAGTGTGTTTTTTTTGGTAACATAGGGCATCACATCAAAACCTAGAACTCCACACTATACATGTTGAAATTCCAACAAAATTTTTCTCTGAAATATTTTCCAGTGCAAAATGAAATTTTGGACAGAAAGAGGTGGGCAACAAGAGCTAACCTAACCCATCACTAACCCAAGGGTGTAAACCTGACTCACCTGGAACACTGAAGACCTAAGTTTGTCTTCCTGCTCTGTCTGATTTTAAACAGTAACTTTGAACCTGCATCTTTTATATTCAAGGTGAGTGCCATTACCAGTAAACTATGAAGTTAGTGTTTTCCTGTGATCTAATGAATATTTATTTATATAAACAAAGTAGAACAGTCTTAGTAAGAATGAATGAAAGAGAGAGCAATTTTGGTTATTCATATGTATTATACTGATTACAGGGGCCAGAAATTCAAAATTAAAGCTGACATTGACTTATTCTGCCAAAAGGGAATCACAAAAAAGCATGCTAAACGCAAATAGGCAAACAAGAAGGGTAAATACTGATAAAATTACATGTTTTAAAGACTGTGGATGTCTGTAAGAATGGCTTGTTTCAGTAATAGCTTGAGTAGATAGAATTTGTAATTTCCAGCAAACGGATTCTTCTGTAGTCCTTATGCCACCTCCCACGCCCTTCCTGTTAATTTAAACGCTGCTTGTGCTGCTACTGTTAGCTCATTGCAGCTGCAAGATCAGCCCTTAAGAGAGCCAAGCAAACTGGATGCATCTTTTCCAGGATGTATGTTACAGCCAATCATTTGTATTATATCATTTATTTACAGAAGAAAAATTACAATCTTTGTAAGTCTCACAAATGTAACTTTTTGTGCCAGACAGGATATCAGTCCCTAATGCTTTACAAGCTGCTCTTGCATGTCTCTGTTTCTGATTTGGATGTCTGAATCTAAATGACTTTTTTTAATATTCAGATTGATTTAACCTTTCTTCAAAAGCTATCATATTCATTTTGAAGAGGAAAAACTATGATTCATACATACTAGAGTTATGATGAAGAACTGCCAAAATGAAAAACTCATGGCATAAGTGGAAATTTCAATGTTTCATATTGCTAAAAGTCATAAGATTCAAAAAAAGTTTTTGAAAAAGTAAAAAAAAAAGTATTCCATTTAGATTTGGGTTTGTTAGTGAAATGTCTGCTCATTTTATAGATACCTCAAAGTAATGAGGTGAAAACCACTTCATTGAAGAACTCTAAATTAATACTTCCAAAGCATATACTGATGTCATAACCTGGAAAGAAAGAAATATTCTTAATGTTTATCCCTAGAAAATATATCAAAGTGCATAATTTTAGGGTTTGCAAATCAATATTTGACTTTAAAAGCTTCTATATTCTATTACTTCATGTCTCAACTGAAGGCCTGCTCCTTTTCTGTGTTAGTTCCCAGCATTTAGAAGCGCAATCTTGCTCTTATTGTCCCAGGTTGCAAAAAAAATTAGTAGCTTTCTACTACAATGTCATATTCATATTCACTTAGCAATACTTGTTACCCCTAACCTTTCACCTTAATGGTTCTTGTATGTCAAATCTACATTTGTATCATTTGATGTAATAATATGTACCCATTGATGCACTCTGCTTTAAGGGCCAACCAAAATACATGAGCTAAAAGGAGAGGGTACAGGACTATAAACTGTTCTATGTTAGTTGTCAGTTTTCAAGTCAGAATACTTCAGATACGTTTGTAGTCCTTTGCATGACAGTAAATGAGTTTTAAGTAGGTCAGATGGGTTCTCAGCATAAGGGAGTCTGTCTCTGTGTAATGTGATTCAACTGGCTGTAGGGGGGCGTGATTCATTGTACATTCCACATTGCTTCCAAATATAACCCTGCATTTTTTGTGTGCACATCACTCTATAAAGAAGTTATTTAAAGAAGATTTAATAATAGTGATACCATATATTTTTCTGCATTGTGTTATATCAATTTCTCCATATTAAAGAATAATCATTCTATTACAACGATGTATTTTTGATTGATTTAATTTATCATTAATCATTATAAACACATAAAATAAATATTTTTTTTAAGATAACATGAAAAATATTATAAATATGTGCCTGTGTGTATGAAAGAGACATAAACAAAGAGATACCAGGCATGTGGGGAAATCAGCTATTGTGTTTACACATGCCTGAACAGCAACAAATTTTCTAAGCTAATTGGCAATGTGTGGTGCATTTCAAGGGCAGGAATAAACATTATTAATAAGCTGAGGAGAGACATAGATATTTCAAAAGAATAAATTTATTTAGCTAAGCAGATGTTTGATATTAAAATTATCCACTATGTGAAGGTATTAGTGTAATAGATAATGTGATTTTTTTTCTGAGTAATTATTGTTTCAGTGGTACTAAATATTTAAATTGATAACACTAATTTTTTATTTTTTTATTTTTTTAATAAAATTTTTGCAAGGGAGGTGAGACAAATCTTAAGGGAATGTAAAGGACTACCTGCCCAGCTGGGAAGGAGAGGTAGATATCATCTTTGTGGGTAATTTCACACAGAATTAGATGGCTGAAGAATGAAAAAAAATGTCTTTGGGGATAGCCATCCATGGGGGAAGACTGCATGATTATTGTGTTTGGCTTTTAATCAGTTTTTGCTTAATAACTGGTTGTGTCTCAAATGGCTGTGGGCTTCATGTTGAAAATGCTAACTCAAGAAGGGGACCCAAAGTTCCTCTGGCCTAGGGCTCTATCTCCAAAAGCAGTCAGTAAACATAGTCTAGGCAGAAGAACATAGAGCAAGCACAGTGTGATTCTTCTCTTGTACGTTCTTCCTACCACCTGTCAATCAAATATCTAAGCAATTCCTAAGCCAATGTAGGCATCCAGACACTTGCGGTCTTTCAGGACTTCTTGTACTCTCCAGCCCCTTGACAATTTTTTATCACAAGTCACAGTGAGTTTGTAGTTTATAAAAGTGTCATGAGTCTTTTGCTTAAGTTAAGCTTGATAGATTAGTTCTTACATTGGAGAGAATGCTTATAACTTAAAGTCTCAGTGTTATTGTACATATAGTTAATACATAGCCCTTGCATAACTGTAAAGAAGGAGTAACTTCTTTGTAATAAATGCTAGGAATTTAAAGAGTTTCTATATTTTTATTTAAATATAATCTAACTCACTACTGGGATCAATATGCATGTGAAAGTTTGAAATGTATAACTAAACTATACTACTGAACAATATTAATTTTTTGATCATTTACAGAAAAGTTCTGGGATATCAAACCATGTGGTAAGTCACAGTGAATGTTAGGGCTGCAGGTGAGTGACAAGCTCATTACTAGGTTCTGGCCTGAGTTAAACTGTAACTGAATGGGACATAGGGAATGACAGGAGAGGAGAGGAGAGGAGAGGAGAGGAGAGGAGAGGAGAGGAGAGGAGAGGAGAGGAGAGGAGAGGAGAGGAGAGGAGAGGAGAGGAGAGGAGAGCAAGATGCAGGACAAATGGCCGACCATGGTGTCAGGGCTACACAGAGTTACAGACAGCGCCATGAGGAATGTCTGCATTGCACAGCTGGTAAAGGAAGGGGTCATGCAAGAGATGGATGAAATCTGTAACTGGAGAAGATGGGGGGGGCTCCTTTTTGGGGTGCAAAGCCTTGCAGGACCAGTAGGGACCAGTTTAACCCTGTCAGTAAAACCATGTAAGGCCGAGACTGCCTAGGTAGCAGTGTCAGGCTTACCAAATCTGGGTATGGGTGCAACAAAAGACCAAAGTGACAAAAGTAATGGTTAGTGGGTTGTTTATTTGGGAGGAGACTGAGGCAGAGAAAGAGAAGTAGAGGAGTGGCAAAATGGAGGGTCAAGGAAAGGGGAAAGGAGATAAGAAGTAATGCAAATCGAATGATGGATGATGTCCTGGAGTACCCACTGGGCAGTCCTGCTCTTGATCCTTGCAATGGAAATCACAGCAACAAAATCAACGTGTTGCTCTGACCATACTATATATGTCGAACACACTTTTCTAGTCAGGAGGACCAGAGGGGAGAGGGTGCTTTCTCTGAAGAACCACCTGGTGTGACCAGTGTTGCTGGTCATATCCAGCCTGACGGCAGTGCCTTCTTCTCAATCTCTTCCTAACAATGCCTCAGGTGAGTTTTCTACCATGCATAAGCTAAACATTTGGGGGTGGGTCTCAGCTTGTTATTGTTGACATTTGTGCAAAGAGATGGATCTTCATAAAATGAAAAAAAATTCTGTGTGGCCAAAGCAGTGATCTATCTTCGCGTCCTTTAAAGTTGTATTGTGATCCTCTTCAGTGCTTTTGAAACTCCCACCCTTTTCAAAGATCTTGCTTGCTTAGGTTTTTTACATTGCAGAAATGGCATCACGCAATCTGAGAAGTCTGAACATCTCATCTTGGATTCTTGTTGTTTGTGTCATCATTTACAAATGGTCATTGGACTTGAGTTGTAAATTTGCTAATTCACATTACATAAGTGACATTGCACAACCGCAGAAGGGCAATGGCTAATTAATCCCCTTAGATACGAAGGTAATGACAAAGTGAAGATTTTCACATGAGATAGGAGGGAAAGAAAAGAAAGAAAGGAAGAAAGAGAGAAAGAGAGAAAGAGAGAAAGAGAGAAAGAGAGAAAGAGAGAAAGAGAAAGAAAATAAAGAAAGAAGGAAAGAAAGAAAAAAGAAAGAAAGAAAGAGAAAAAGAGAGAACGAAAGAAAAGAAAGAAAGAAAGAAAAAGAAAGAAAGAAAGAAAAAGAAAGAAAGAAAGAAAGAAAAAAAGTTGATTTAAGTTATAAAATACAAGTCAGTGAAGCTAGGAAGGCATTTTCTGGAGCTTCATTGTAGATTATCAATATTAACACTTGTATTAGTTCTTGGGTAGCTTGCATGAATAAAAATCTCCTTTTGACTTAATTCCTATCCCATTCTACCATTCACCATGCCAAGTATCTTCTGTGAAAAAGGGATCTTCATCCTTCTTTGGTGAAAAGCATGGTTAGAGTTCTGCTGTACTTTAATAATTTCCAGTTAATAGATGGCTCTTCATGATCATAGTTGCATGGTATTCACATCCTGACTGTTTAGGGTACTTTTATCTTCCAGCTGCATATAGCAACAATAAATTACCTATCTATCTAATCCACTGCTTCCCTAAATTATAACTGCTGTCAAGCCTCAATTTTTAAGAAAAAATCAGTGCATGTTTTGCCCCCAAAATTAAGTTTTCACATGCAGTGTTATGATTGAAATAAAGATTTCTTTTTAATTTATTCATTGTTTAATAGGTGTTATTTATAAGAATGTGTTCACTTTATATTTTCCTTGCTTCTCTATAATGTCTTGCTATGCTTTTAGGTTTTTGCTGTTATTCTTGGTTTTAATACTCTGTAATATGAATCAGTTTGTTTAACTGTTTAAAAAGTCAGTAGAGACACAGCTGGATGGACAGACTCCTCACCCAGTGAGAATGTAGCTGTGGAGTCCAGTTTATTCTTCATTTGTGGCCATTCAATCCCCCTGATTCTGCAGGGTTTGTAACCAAACACATTTTATCTTTTCATTTCTGCTTAGAGAAGGTAGCTCCACAGCAAAATGTACTCGCTCATCGTCTTTTACTACATACATACTCACACAGGTACTCTGTTACAGGTCAAAATGTACTGCTAAGTGTAACATTGTAAGTGGTGCTCTACCATAATTGGGAGTATTTTATTCTCTCCAAGCATTTTCAGGCAAAGAAAGAATATGCTGTGTCTCAGGGCTTCATACTTCATTGATTTAACCTACCTGCTGGAACAGGTTATAACAATCCTATCAAGAGCAAGAATTATCATGCAATATATGAATCTCAGCTTGCGTGGTTAACTTTTGGTTTGTTTTTCTTTGTTTTGTTTAAAGTGAGGATGAAACAATATATTTTCCTGGTGTATCATGCATTCATTTTTCCGTGTTTTGTTGGAAAGGTTAGAGCATTAAGTCATAAAGCAATCATCTTAGATGTGTAATGAACTTAATTGTATGGAGAGATGTATTATAAT
The DNA here is from genome assembly GCF_035582795.1 of Mycteria americana. Taxonomy (NCBI): domain Eukaryota; kingdom Metazoa; phylum Chordata; class Aves; order Ciconiiformes; family Ciconiidae; genus Mycteria; species Mycteria americana. The sequence goes on from NC_134365.1 coordinate 143,110,610, forward strand.
TCAATGTTCTTCATAACTATGGTTTATTATGATTAATAAGAAAGTCAAGGATTCAAAAAATGTTTAGAGAGGGACAGATTCAATCTCCTTTATTAAACATATTTCCAGTGCAATTTTTGCTCTTTCCTCAGTTTCCTTAGGGCAGAAATAACTACTTTAAGTGAATCACATACTATTTCGACCTCCCCAGCAGTCCATTTCTGGTGGATTTATTATTTGTTAAAAATAATTTAGCCATTTCTGGTGATATGGGTTTTCAGTACTTTCACACATCTTGTCTCAAAAAGTGTGTTGCAGAATCTGACTCATTTGTATGTAAAATGCCATTAGCGAACTGTATGCTGGTATTGGTTTGGTTTTCTTTTTTTTTTCTTTTTTCTTTTTTTCTTTTTTCTTTTTTTCTTTTATTCTTTTTTCTTTTTTTCTTTTTTTTCTTTTTTTCTTTTTTTTAATTTTATTTGGGGCTCTGTGTTTTTTTATTTTTTGTTTTTATTTTGCAATTCAGTGTATCTTTGAATTATAGTGTATATTAGCTGAGAAGTAATTTAGCTGTTAATTGGAGTTCCCGATTTAATATTATAGTACTGCAATGAATATTTAATTGCAGTGATTCATAGAAAGAAAGATTTTTTTAAAAAGTCATTTTGAAAAGGTGTCTATACCTGAGGGAAGAGCTGATTTTCCCAGTCTTAAAAAAAAAACAACAAATAAAAACAAAATTGAGGCTGAAACAAATTGGAGAAATATCTAGCTTACTTGAGGTTCCTCACAGGCCTACACCCAAACTGTGGCCTTATCCATTTCCCGTGATCCTCCCCACTTAAAAGCTGCTACAGATTTTTCAAAGTAAGTGAGAGGTTGCAGAGTTGTTACTGTAGGTTGTCCATAAAACTAGAAAGGTATTAACTATGCTTGGGCTGCCTTTCCAAGACAGTCTGTCTTTCCAAGAATGATACTTATTGTAAAATATTTCTGAAACAAGTCTGCACACTTTATATGCCTCCACTCCTCTTGTTCTTCCTGGAAATTGCCACAGTATTACCTGCACATGGTTTCCCCCTGCTTCTAGAGAGCAGAGAAAAGGTCTGGGACTGGGTATCATCTTCTCCAGCAGGTACCAAAAGGAAGACAGCTGCTGCATGTGAACTGTCAGTGTGGAACTGGAGCAGGTGGTTGGAAGGAGATCAGATGAGGAGTTCATCTGTGATAAAAGGTTTCATGGCTTAGAGCAATACTGCCCCAGAATGGGGTTATAATTCTTCATTTTCATATTTTGCAGCAACTTCCACTAGAGAGAAAAGTCTCTAGTAATATTAAATCAGTTGAAGAGTAGGAAAGGAAAGAGAGATCTACATCCTCCACCCACAGCTTTTCAGGCCTTACTGATTGCCTGTTCAAAGGTCTAGTGATAATGCTTACTGAGATCAGAGGTGGACATTTTTTGGTCTCAGCATTGTGCAATGTTCAGATGTCATCACCTACTGTAGTGCCTGTCTGTGGCTCAGAAAGAGTCTGGTTGCAACAGAACTTCAGAGGTGCTTTGTGATCACAGTTCACTTCCTGGAGGAGAGCATATATATCACAGAAAGACTTGTCCCTGTATCACAGTACATTCAAAATGAGACTCAGACTGAAGTCAATCTGTTAACTACAGCAAAATTAGAACATTGGGGGAGGAAGAAATTAAGCAGTAAAGCAATTTGGTAAAGACCTCTCAAGGTGGTCATGAAATTACACTTCATAATCAATAGTGGCAGTAGATCAAAAAGGAAAAGAGATGCCTGGGTGACTTTGGCACAACATGAGTAAATAGATATGTGCACATTTTACAAAGGTGACTAACCAACCTCCAAATCTTTCTGAATATTATTTAGCAGCAAATAGGCAAAAAGATGGAACAGAAGCTGTACGGTAATTTTTTAGTTCTAAATTTCTTTAAAAAGAATTTTAAAAGAGCATGAATAAAGCATCCTGGATAGCACTCTTCATATACTGCTGAGAAAAGCATTACTTATGAGATCTGAACAACAGTTTGCAATCATGGAGATGTCCATCTGAAACCTTTGTAAGCTCAAGGCCACAGTGTTTTTATCACCCTTAGATGCTGAATAAATCCCAAACATGAAAGGAGTTGGATCCATTTTGTTGGCCATTTATGCACTTCCATTCATTAAACACCAGTTTGCTTACTGCTTTTGAGACAGAAACGTAAGAATATGAAAAAAAGAAAGAGCGCTCACCCTACATTAGACTTCATCAACTACTTCTACTTGTGGGGTTTCCTACATTGTCATCTTGGACCTTATTTTTCTTGTCCTCTCACTCCGTTGCCTACAGTGCTTCCATGCTAGATAGCTGTCAGGATCCCTTCTGGAATGGGACAACTCCGTCTCTGAGAAAACCAAGCAATTGTTCCTGCAGGCAATAAGAACCAGATGATGCCAGGTCTCAGTCCCTCTACCTAACTCAGTCCTCAGGCTTTCTTCCAGCATTTCTTACACCCTAACATATGGCATGCATCTTGTGCTAGGAGCATGATGTAAGTAGCCACAAAGACCTCCAGTCATTTACCCAGCTAGAAACTGTTCTAAGTGCTTTGCAGTGTGGGCACAAGTCAATGCCCAGGAAACTGCACAGGCCACAGACTTTTCTCAAAAGGACTTTGAACCCTGACACCCTGTTCTGAGAGGGAAGAAACCTTAGCCATATGGACACAAGCTGGATCATGCCACCTAGTCTTGGCAGAGCAGGAAAGTCCCTGGACTGTTTCATTTACTTGTATTTATTATGCAGACATAGTACTAGTGGCAACAGGGATGATAATAATCAAATTATTCTTTTTTAACATATTTTTGTCATTATTATCCTTATTAACATTCTGATACGATCTGGCAACAAATAACAATTGAAAAAGACTACGGCGAAGGAGTAAAACTGTTCCAACTGCTGTAGGTAATGCAGGAAATAATGATGTAGACTTGAAAAAAGAGCACTTCTTTAGCAAAGGGGAGTGTAATTACCCTGCAGAGATGTCATTCTCCTCTGCTACTCATCTTCACCTACCACTTTTACAAAGGTATCATGAGCAGAAAGATGATATCTAATTTTTTTCCACAATGACATTGTTTCATTTGTTAGTTACGGGAATACATGTGAGGAAAGGAGCAGGTCATGAGCTGCTTTCAAGTTATGCTGTTTAATGCAAGATCAGGGGGCTAATTATTTTAGTATTATCTTCCATTATTCAGGCATGGCTAAGGCTCTGAACTTGGTGTATAGATATTGCTAAGGGATAATACAAGGCAATTATGGCTGTAGTTTTCTGTCTCATAAACATAGCACAAGATTGTATTCAAGAGCATGGTAATTATGCAGACTTAAAGCCCATAATCACAGCAACAGAACTATCTGGACCATATGCTTTCAGACTCACAGGACCTTGTATAACCCTACATGCTCAACATGGCAACTAGCAAGCACTTTCAGAAAAGAATCTGCAAATAATCCACCCTCCATGACTACATAGGCCTTCATAGCTCATAGGAAGAGAGATGGAGCTGACACATGTTATGTTAACTACATGCTATGGTAACCCCTGTATATATCTTCTCACACAGGATCTTAAGAACTTTTAGCAGGAGCTGTGACTGTGTTTCAGCTATATTTAAATTAAGGTATCCTCTTGTTCTGGAAAAAAAAAGGAAAGTGGAAAAGGATTTATGTCTGTCTTATACTTGAATGTAAGATGTGGTTAAATACACTTTCTGTATATGTAAGAGCTACTCTGCAAAGTTTCTCAGCCAGTATTTTCCTAGCTGCCTGCTAATGCCAGTACCTGTACAAGTATTCTTCTATGCCATTTCCAATAACCCTTTCTCAGTCAGCATTAAATCATGGTATTGGTGGTTATACTATTCCATGTTTTTAATATGTATTATGGCGGAACCCGTGTCTCAGCATAGTTGGTGAACTGGCAGGCTAAATGAGAGCCTAATGACTTGTCCTTGTAATACAATGCAAAGCACATCAAAATCATATACCTAAAGTGCAGGTTTTCCTGCTAAATTAGAAGTTCACAGTCACACAATAGGATGCACAGCAACATGTAATGTATGTGTTCATTACCATTATCATATGAACAAGTAGAGATCTGGCTTCGTGTTTGTCAAGTGACCTCAAAAGCCACATGGAGGCCACAGGGATGCTGAGAAGTAGAAGCTGTCTATGGCAGCCACAACCATTTTTGGGCCTGCATTGTGCTGCCCAATGTTTGAGGGTCCTGACAAAAGTCTTTCGGTTATATCTCTGCAAAAACATTTTCATATGTATTTTTTTTTAATGCAAGTTACCTACCCCAAATTATGTATTTTACAGTTATATTTAAAAAAAAATTTAAAATATCTTGGACAGATTGCAGTGCATATGCAATGCTATAACTCAAGTTGTTTAAATAACTTGTTTGTTTTTTACATTGGCAGAATGAAGAAACTATCTGGGAATTGCTTCACTTTGAACAAAATATATTACTTTATGCACAGAGGGGTTTAATTAATTCTTGAAATTTTATGTTTTTATTACATTTCCTTTAGTTTTAAGTAAATTTCAGAATGCCATTTACTCCATTACATTTGAAAAAAGTAAAATGTGTCATCTTTTATTTTTACTTTTTCAGATTTCCTCTCCCTCCAGGCCTTTTCATCATATTCAGGAATAATTCCAGAAGTCATCATTTGATTAATGTAATGCTACACTACTTGATGAATAAACCTCAGACCATAAATTTCATCCACTGGTAGTCATAATCTAAGGAAGAATAAAAAAATAGAGTAGCCAGGTTCTGTTACAGTATGTAGGGGAGTGTGGTACACAGACCACAATGATTCATAGACAAATAGATTGTTTGTACCTGGATACAAAATTTCAAACTTCTTACTTCACTGGGCTATATGATATCTACTTTGTACAGCAATGTGGTTGGACGCAGTACTGACCACAAGGTGTCCACTTTTAGGAAACTGCATCTGTGAGAATTTTGGATCTTTAAGCTGTAATTATTTTTTTCATTCCCATCACCTCCTTTTTTTGTTGTTATCTATTGAATTCTAGCAGGTCAGTAATAGACTATGATCTCTTTTGTTAAATCTCAAATAGCACAACAAATCTGTGCTAAAGGAACCTCTTCATTCATACAATGCTACTTTGCAACTTGGAACTATCCATGAAAGAAAAATGTATACGATAATTGTCAGCTCCAGGAAGTTATTATTTTTACACCCCTAGCCACTCTTTTCTGCCATGCTATTCTCATTCAAAAAAAATTGTACATCATAGCTGAATTGTAGATAAAAACTGGAAAGTTGTACATAAACCAAGTTGTAGATAAAACAAGAGAACTGGAAAGATGCTGATTTCCTGTTACTGTGGCCAGGCATTGAATAGTTTTTATGCTGACTGCCCCTCCCCATTTTGCTTTCTAAAATACAAAATTCTAATTTCCTTTTCCCCGTAAATTGTCTTGATGCTGCACAAGTTATTTTGCCTATTCTATTTAAAAACTGAGCACTTGGATTTTTTTTCTAAACCAAACTTTTCTGATGATGCAGATGATTGTTAATACTAGGAATAGATGCTAAATAAAGTTACCTAGGAGGAATGAAACTAGGTAGCTGGTATTTTACCATGCTTGCAATATTTACAGGCAGTCATGTTTGTATTTGAAAATATCTCTTTTACTTGTCATTTTATTTTCAGCATACAAGAATCAATTAATATGCAAAGTTATTTGCTGGGTATGATGGGGAAAAGCTTGTAAAGAATATCTGCTTTGGTTTTTTACACACAAAAAGACATGAACAATAAATTCTAAGTCTTTTATTATCATATAATTTAAGTGTTTCTGACACAGATGTTTGTATTTATAATTGAAAATTTAATTTGGCTTCAGATTTCCCAGGAGAATGTACACAATGCTCAGACACTTGGAAAAAGAGAAATTATATTTGAAAGTGATTATAAAAGAGAAGCACAAGCAATTAAAATATCCAAAACTTTGTTAAATTGTTTATGATTCTTTTAGACCTCTAATTGATTGCTGGCTCTCAGTTAGTGGTGCAACTTACTTATTAAGCAGAGGATTCCTTCTTTCATGTTCAATAAAGATTCTAAAATGATACAGCAAATATAATTTGACTACAGTGGATTCAATTGCTCATATTGTGCTTTTACATTATTTAATTTAACATCTTAATCCTGTTAGAGATTTCTAATAAATTCTGTTTCCTTTTGTATGACATAAGCTTCTTTCACTTTATAGCGAGGCCAGTAACATCACATTAAACCCTTCTGAACTGAAAGCTACCCAGTCTAACTCTCATTGGTATTCTTTCCATCAAGATCTTTTGTTCTTAAATTAGACCATAACATAGAAGTGTGGCCAGCAGGTCGAGGGAGGTGATTCTCCCCCTCTACTCCACTCTTGTGAGACCTCACCTAGATTACTGCATCCAGCTCTGGGGCCCCCAGTACAAGAAAGACATAGACCTACCTGAGTGGGTCCAGAGGAGGGCCGCAAAAATGATCAGAGGGATGGAACACCTCTCCTATGAAGAAAGGCTGAGAGACTTGGGGTGTTTAGCCTAGAGAAGGTCTCCAGGGACACCTTACTGCAGCCTTTTGATACTTAAAGGGGGCTTATAAGAAAGATAGAGAGAGACTTTTTACCAGGGCCTGTGGTGACAGGACAAAGGACAATGGTTTTAAATGGAAAGAGGGTAGATTTAGATTGGATATAAGGAAGAAATTTTTTTACGATGAGGGTGGTGAGAAACTGGAACAGGTTGCCCAGAGAAGTTGTGGATGCCCCATCCCTGGAAGTGTTCAACGCCAGGTTGGATGGGGCTTTGAGCAACCTGGTCTACTGGTCTAGTGGAAGGTGTCACTGCCCATGGCAGGAGGGTTGGCCTAGATGATCTTTGAAGGTCCCTTCCAACCGAAAACATTCTGTGATTCTATGATACAGTTCATTATTTTTTATTTTTCTGTGCATGAAATGGCACAGAAACTCTTTTCACCTTGGCCTAATTGGTGAATTATAAACAGCTGAAGTCATCTTCCAACTCTGCCACAAATGTCATGGTGACTTGCAGCAAGCTCATTACACCTGAATCCTCAAAATGATGTTTGTGTTGCAATACTGGTTAAATAACTATCTTTGTGGCCTACTGCATTGTGGATTCCTCAGTTGAACAATTACACAATGCCAATGGAGAATTAGATACCTAAGTATCAAATTCACAAAAGCTGCAAGTTAGGAAGGCAACCTCTCAGAAAATTCTACCATAAGTTACCAATTAGAGACAGAGGAGGAGAAGGAAGAGTTTAGTTCTGTTAATAATTCTCAGCACTTCTCTCTAACTTCTGGACCAGGAATAAAGTTTTCCCGTCTTTACCTCTATTTGGCCTCAACATGTACCATTAAGGTACCTGTATAATTTCTGGTTCTTTTTCTAATCTTTCAGTAATTGTTATGACAACTTTATAGAGAGGAAAAGGAAAGGTGGGTTTTTTGTTGTTCTTGTTTTCTATAATTCACAATCATTTTACACTTTAAGAAGTTAGGAACTTCAGTTCTGTTTAGGTAATATTCACCCAATTTTTTTATTTTTTTCCATTTCATGTATTTCTAAAGCAGTTGTTAATAAAGCATGGACACAGCCCTGAAACGTAAGCAGCATTCACCACTTATGATTCAAGATCTACTTTTTATTTATTGTACAGCAAAGCCTATCTTCCATTATATTCTGAAGATATTCTGTCTCAAGCTTTTCTTTTCAAGGAACGATCTGATAATAAGACATGTTGGGTAGTCTCCTGTACTCAGATTTTGGTTGAATTTTGGTCTGAACCCCATTACCACAGTGTCTCTTGGCAGTATGGGCCGTGGACTGAGGGCTTGAGAAATGGTCTCACATGTAATTAGCACTGAAGCTAGTCAAGGGTTTTGAAGATTAATATTAAGATCATAAAGTAGTTCTACAATCAAGTAAAGCATCAGGAACTGAACAAAGCATTGTTGTGAAATGTTCCCATAAGCCGTTTTTGTCTAACTACAGGTTACTATGTACAGTAAACCAAAGACATACTTATTTATACTATTTATACAAATGATAAACTAAAGACATATACTTCATTTTAGAGTGAAAAAAGATGCAATCATTTTGGAGGAGGGGGCTGATAAGTTATTAAGCAGTGGATCACTCACTTCCAAGCAAAATGAGTAAATTCTCTAGGATAATCAAAGAGGGAAAAGGAAATCTTTGTTATCTTTATTATTTCTATTCTAAAGAACATCGCTATCCCAGAACCTTTTATTCAACTGACAATCAGAGGATGTAAGATATTTGAAGATAATGTTCTTTTATCACTGATACTCAATTAATGTTTAATTATGAAGACTTTTATCTCAAAGATTCTTTCCATTCTTTCAAAGGTGCTTTCTTGCAAAGACTTTTCAGTTTAAGCTTTGAATCATGAGGTTTTTGAAGGTTTATAGATCATACATTGATGGAAATAAAATGCAGAATATAGGTTCTATTTTAGTTACTTCCCAAACATTAGAATGTACAAAATGAAAAAAAAAAAAAAAGCTTGAGAAAATAGAGGCCTTAAGACCTAAGGAGGTTCTTGCAGGCCAAAAAGCTAGCCTGTTTTTCCAGGTATATCAGGTGGTCTATTAAGTGTCCTCCCAAAACTTACATTGTCCTCCCAAAACTTACATTGCTAAATAATTTTTTGAATTACAGGCAATAAGAGTTTAACAATCTAAATAAGCTCATGAAGACTGGATGGAGCTAGGTTCTCCTGAGAAAATTCAGTGAAGACATAGGGACATTCAGGAAGATTCTGAAGATTTGAAAGGGATTTCAGTGGATGAGACTTAGGAAAAAAAGAAACATAACAATGATGGTATTTTTCAGCATATAGAAAATAATTATGTCACTCGCTGGTGTAAGGGCTACTAGACATTTAAACCAAAAAAATACCTATACTGCCCTCCCTTCCTGTGATAAATTTAAGAGACTGTATTTTTTTGTTTATAACATTGCCAATCTTTCTCATTTTCTTCTGATAAACCCATGACTGGATAGACTGATTTGCCAGGGCAAGAAATTTTAGGTGACATGATATTGCTGTAAATTTTATTTAACAGTCTTTAGTCTTTCTGTGAAGGTGCTAATGAGTCAGAGAGAACATTTCTTTTAGCTGCCTGTGAGGTCTGCATTAGTGGTTTCTGAGAGGAAAAAATGACATTTTTAGTTTAAGATACCACTTCGAATAAAGCTGGACTTGAAATGGAGAAGAAATCCCGTCTTCTGTTTGCCAAGGGCAATATCTTAGCAATCTAGATGGCTACTGCCAGTCATACAGCTGTATGGGAATAAAATTACAGCCTAATCACACATTTGACCACGTGCTGAACTTTTTTTCTGCCAGGACTTTAATCTCTGAACCAGAAGCAAGGTGGCAAATGTACTACTGATGCTAATCTCCTAAATGCATTTATATGTAATTTGTAGCAAGGATACATTTCTGATTATGTCTTTAATCCATCAACTGCAGTTGTACTTTTTGGTGCCTGTCTTGGTTAATTAAGTTAAAATTCTTTTAAATTTAATAAAATATCTTCCAATCTAGCAATTAACATACAGTTCCAATCTAGAAGTAGTACTAGATATGCTTCTTGAGTGTGTGCATAATAATGCATAAGAGTGCATCCCCTAAAATCTCTATCTGTGTGTGTATATATGGCATATTGGTAATCACATTTTTTTTAGGGAAGGGGAAGCTTTTTTATAGACAATTTCTCTGTCTTTGTTGGAGTCCAAAAAGACAAATTTAATGCTAATATTGAGTATAATGACAGATTAATAAATGTCAGCATTCACGATGTTAGAAGCTTTTGGAGCCCTAAACCAACCCTCTGCTAACTTTCACAATCCTTCTGAGAACCCCTTTCTATTTTGCACCTTCACAGTGTCCAGTAACAAGTGTCATGATTAAGATATGCTTTAGATGAAGTAGTACTTTTGTTTCTTTAAAAAAAAAATCTGCCTGATAATTTATTTCCTTCTACTTCATGTATTTTATTATTAAAAAATGAGTATTTCCTGTAAACTTTTTACACACCTGATTTTAGAAATACTTACCATATTTCCCCAACTCCCCATTTCCAAGCAGCAAACACCTCATGATATCTTGTCTACCTTTATAAGACCTTCAGTTCTGCCCCACATCCTCCTGGGACACAATAACCCAAGCTGAAAGCATGGATACACAATGAATGGCAAATGGCATGTTTATATTTTCTTTTTGTTTTCTATTCCATTCTTATAGCTTTGGTTTTTTTCTTTTTTTTTTCCCCATTACTGAGCATTCAGCTGTTGTAGTCAGTGCTCTGTCTGCAATGGTTCCTGGATCTCTTTCCCAAGTAGTAAAAGCTGATTTACAGTCTGTCACATGTGTGAATAGTCAGAAGTGCATTATTTTGTACTTACCTAACACTGAATTTTGTCTGCCAATCATCTTTAGATATGGCTATCCTAATCAAGTTTGTGACATTTGCTCTGTTTAATTTTTATCCTTCTTTTCCAGATAATGTAGGGCTATTTTGAACTGCGTAAGTTCCAGTCCAAACATTCAGGTGATCCCTGTATTACCTGACTTCCACTGTTGGTAACAGATCACTGACTTCTATACTTTTTTTCCTGTCTTAACCAGCTGCTACTCTAAAAGAAAACCATAGCTCTTACTGCAGGGATCCACTGTTGTTTTAGTACTCCTGGTAATAAATAAATAAAGACTTGTCAATTCAAATCTGTCATACCAAGTACGCTATCTTCGCCCACTACAATCTTGGCCACTTCAAATACTCTTCTGTTAGGTCAGTCTACAGAAACATTTTTGTGTATCATATTTAACCATCTGTTTAATAATTATGTTTCTCATATTTTATATTAATTTTCTTGGTACAAATGACAGATGTAATTCTTAGAGTTATCCTAGGAGACATCTTAAAGTTAATGCTACATTTCTTGTCATTTATTCTTCTGGGACCAACACTGAATTGAGCCGTCAGTTATTCCACAGATGTGTTTATGGGATGTTATGTGACCTTCCTTTGGAGCTACTTGTTCTGCATTCCTGCTCCTACCAAACCGTTACCACCAAGTTTATCAATGGGGTTTTAAATCTCTTTCTGCATTGGCACAGTATTCCCTGGAATACTGCTAGAAGCGCTGCTTCTAGGCACTTCGTATTTCTGTTTAATTTCATACTTTTAAAATATTACATGATAGTGTATTTAGAGATCATGATATGTTAAGGTTGCAGGTGGATGACGAGGCCACTCACTGGGCTCTAAGGCAAAGTAACTGAACAGGACATGGGAAATGACAGGAGAGGAGAGGAGAGGAGAGGAGAGGAGAGGAGAGGAGAGGAGAGGAGAGGAGAGGAGAGGAGAGGAGAGGAGAGGAGAGGAGAGGAGAGGAGAGGAGAGGAGAGGAGAGGAGAGGAGAGGAGAGGAAGATGCAGGACAAATGGCCGACCATGGTGTCAGGGCTACACAGAGTTACAGACAGCGCCATGAGGAATGTCCGCATTGCACAGCTGGTAAAGGAGGGGGTCATGCAAGAGATGGACGAAATCTGTAACTGGAGGGGATGGGGTGGGGGGTGGGGGGGGCTCCTTTTTGTGATGCAGAACCTTGCAGAAACAGCAGGAACCAGTTAAGGGTTAAGTCAATAAAATCATGTAAGGCCGAGACTGCCTAGGTAGCGGTGTCAGGCTTAATAAACATGGTTATGGGTGCAGTAAAACTGAGACCAAAGTGGGAAAAGTAATTGTTCGTGGGTTATTTGGGAGGAGACTGGGGAAGAAAAAGGGAAGTAGAGGAGTGGTAAAATGGAGGGTCAAGAAATGGGGAAAGGAGATAAGAAGTAATGCAAATCAAGTGACAAGTGATTTTCAGGGCTTCTTCACAATTTCTTCCTAAAAATTATTTAGCTGCGTTTTCTGCAATGAGTAATCTAACATTTGAGGGCAGGTCACGTCCCATTATTGATGACGTTTGTGCAAAGAGATGAATCTCCAGAAAATGAAAAAGAACTATTAAGTAGGATTTCCAGAGCAACTCATCAGGATCGAGCATCCTGGTATCACTGTGCTAGTGCCCATTATGAGCCTGAAGATATTGGCATCTCCTCCCCTCTTCTTAACGTATCAATTTATATAGTCAGTTTATCTTTGTCAATAGTGAGGGAGTGGTGGTAATTTTTTCAATATCTTTCCACACCTTTAGGAAAAAAACAACTATACAACTTGAACCCAAGCTATTCAATCATGTGTATATTTTCATAGAATCATAGAACCATTTAGGCTGGAAAAGATCTTTAAGATCACTAAGTCCCACCATAAACCTAAAACTGCCAGCTCTATCATTAAACCATGTCCCTAAGCACCACATCTATATGTCTTTTAAATACCTCCAGGAATGGTGACTCAAACACTTCCCTGGGCAGCCTGTTCCAATGCTTGACAACCTTCTCAGTAAAGAAATTTTTCCTAATATCCAGTCTAAACCTCCCCAGGGACAACTTGAGGCAATTTCCTCTCGTCCTATCACTTGTTACCTGGGAGAAGAGACCGACCCCCACCTCTCTACAACCTCCTTTCAGGTAGTTGTAGAGAGCGATAAGGTCTCCCCTCAGCCTCCTTTTCCCCAGGCTAAACAGTCCCAGTTCCCTCAGCTGCTCCTCAGAAGACTTCTGCTCCAGACCCTTCACCAGCTTCGTTGCCCTTCCCTGGACACGCTCCAGCACCTCCATGTGTCTCTTGTAGTGGGAGGCCCAAAACTGAACACAGTATTCGAGGTGCGGCCTCACCAGTGCCGAGTACAGGGGCACGATCACTTCCCTAGTCCTGCTGGCCACGCTATTTTTGATACAAGCCAGGATGCCATTGGCTTTCTTGGCCGCCTGGGCACACTGCTGGCTCATATTCAGGCGGCTGTCAACCAACACCCCCGCGCCCTTCTCTGCCAGGCAGCTTTCCAGCCACTCTTCCCCAAGCCTGTAGCATTGACTGGGGTTGTTGTGGCCCAAGTGCAGGACCTTGCACTTGGCCTTGTTGAACCCCATACAATTGGCCTCGGCCCATTGATCCAGCCTGTCCAGGTCCCTCTGCAGAGCCTGCCTACCCTCCAGCAGATCAACACTCCCACACAACTTGGTGTCATCTGCAAACTTACTGAGGGTGCACTCAATCCTCTCCTCCAGATCATTGATGAAGATATTTGTCGTGGTTTAGCCCCAGCCGGCAACTAAGCACCACGCAGCCGCTCGCTCACTCCCCCTCGGTGGGATGGGGGAGAGAATCGGAAGAGCAAAAGTAAGAAAACTTGAGGGTTGAGATAAAAACAGTTTAATAGGGAAAGCAAAAGCTGCGCATGCAAGCGAAGCAAAACAAGGAATTCATTCGCTACTTCCCATGGGCAGGCAGGTGTTCAGCCATCTCCAGGAAAGCAGGGCTCCATCACGCGTAATGGTTACTTGGGAAGACAAACGCCATCGCTCCAAATGTCCCCCCCTTCCTTCTTCTTCCCCAGCTTTATATACTGAGCATGACGTCATGTGGTATGGAATAGCCCTTTGGTCAGTTTGGATCAACAATCCTGGCTGTGCCCCCTCCCAGCTTCTTCTGCACCTGGCAGAGCACGGGAAGCTGAAAAGTCCTTGACTAGTACAGCAGCAACTAAAACATCTCTGTATTATCAACACTGTCTTCAGCACAAATCCAAAACATAGCCCCATACCAGCCGCTACGAAGAAAATTAACTCTGTCTCAGCTGAAACCAGGACAATATTAAACAGAATTGGCCCCAGTACTGAGCCCTGGGGAACACCAGTTGTGACCGGCCACCAACTGGATTTAACTCCGTTCACCACAACTCTCTGGGCCTGGCCATGCAGCCAGTCTTTTACCCAGCGAAGAGTACACCCGTCCAAGCCTTGAGCAGCCAGTTTCTCCAGGAGAATGCTGTGGTAAATGGTATCAAGGTTTTACTAAAGTCCAGGTAAACAACATCTACAGCCTTTCTCTCATCAGCTAAGCGGGTCACCTTGTCATAGAAGGAGGGCAGGTTAGTCAAGCAGGACCTGCCTTTCATAAACCCATGCTGACTGGGCCTGATCACCTCATTGTCCTGTACATGCCATATGATAGCACTCAAGATGATCTGCTCCACAACCTTCCCTGGCACCAAGGTCAGGCTGACAGGCCTGTAGCTCCCCGGATACTCCTTCCAGCCCTTCTTTTAGATGGGTGTCACATTTGCTAACCTCCAGTCAACTGGGACCTCCCTTTTAGACAGGACTGCTGATAAAGGATTGAAAGTGGCTTGGTAAGCACTTCTGCCAGCTCCCTCAGTACCCTTGCGTGGATCCCATACAGCCGCAAAGACTTGTGTGTGTCTAAGTGGTCTAGCAGGTCACGAACCATTTCCCCTTGGATTATCGGGGCTTCATTCTGCTCCCTGTCCCTATCTTCCATCTCAAGGGGCTAGGTAACCCAAGAACAACTGGTTTTACTACTAAAGACTGAGGCCAAAAAGGCATTAAGTACCTCAGTCTTTTCCTCATCCTTTGTCACTATGTTTCCCCCCACATCCAACAAAGGATGGAGATTCTCCTTAGCCCTCCTTTTGTTGCTAATGTATTTATAGAAGCATTTTTAATTCTCTTTTATGGCAGTAGCCAGATTAAGTTCTACTTGGGCTTTGGCCCTTCTAATTTTCTCCCTGCACAACCTCACAACATCCTGCTAAACAGAACTGGCCCCAACACTGAGCCCTGGGGAACACCACTTGTGACTGGCCGTCAACTGGAGTAAACTCCATTCACCACCACTCTTTGGGCCCGCCCATCCAGCCAGTTCTTTACCCAGCGAAGAGTACACCCGTCCAAGCCATGAGCAGCCATTTTTCTCCAGGAGAATGCTGTGGGAAACTGTGTCAAAGGCTTTACTGAAGTCTAGATAGACAACATCCACAGCCTTTCCCTCATCCACTAGGCGGGTCACCTTGTCATAGAAGGAGATCAGGTTGGTCAAGCAGGACCTGCCTTTCCTGAACCCATGCTGGCTGGGCTTGATCCCTTGGTTATCCTCTACATGCCATGTGATGGCACTCAGGATGATCTGCTCCATCAGCTTCCCTGGTATACTGAGGTCAGGCTGACAGGCCCTTCTAATTGACCCTTCTAATTTGGCCCTTCTAATTTCCTCCCTGCACAACCTCACAACATCCTTGTAGTCCTCCTGAGTTGCCTGCCCCTTCTTCCAAAGGTCCTAAACTTTTTTTTTCCTGAGTTTCAGCCAAAGCTCTCTGTTCAGCCAGGACATTCTTCTTCCCTGCTGGCTTGTCTTTTGGCACATGGGGATGGCCTGGTCTTGTGCCTTTAAGATTTCCTTCTTGAAAAATGTCCAGCCTTCCTGGACTGCTTTGCCCTTCGGGACTGCTTCCCAAGGGACTTTGTCAACCAGGCCCCTAAACAGGCCAGAGTCCACCCTCCAGAAGTCCAAGGTAGCAGTTCTGCCTACTCCCCTCCTTACTTCTCCGAGAACTGAAAACTCTATCATTTTGTGATTACTATGCTCAAGACGGCCTCCAACCATCACATCACCCACAAGTCCTTCTCTGTTTGCAAACAAGAGGTCCAGCAGGGCACCTTCCCTAGTTGGCTCACTCACCAGCTGTCTCAGGAAGTTATCTTCCACACAGTCCAGGAACCTCCTAGGCTGTTTCCTCTCTGCTGTATTGTATTTCCTCAGACATCTGGTAAGTTGAAGTCCCCCATGAGAACAAGGGCTAGTGACTGTGAGTCTTCTCCCAGCTTCTTCTAGAATATTTCATCCATCTCTTCATCCTGGTTGGGTGGTCTATAACAGACTCCCTTCATGATAACTGCCTTGTTGGTCTTTCCCCTGATTCTTACCCATAAACACTCGATCCTTTCATCACCAACAAGCTCTAGGCAGTCAAAGAACTCCCTAACATACAGGGCTACCCCACTGCCTCTCCTTCCTTGCCTATTCCATCTGAAGACTTTATAGTCATCCATTGCAGTACTCCAGTTGTATGAGTCATCCCACCATGTTTCTGTGATTGCAACTATATCATGGTTTTCCAGCTGCACAATGGTTTCCAGCTCCTCCTCTTTGTTGCCCATGCTGTGTGCATTGGTGTAGATGCACTTCAGTTGGGTTATTGATCCCACCACCTTTTTTTGGGAGAAACCTAATTCCTACGTGACTGTTCTCAGGCACTTCCTTGTTTTCTAACACATTAATAACCCTTGTGTCTTTGCTGCTGCATGGATCTCCATCCCTACCTCCACTGAGATGGCAGACCGAAGGACCTCACTAGCACACCGTCCCTCAAACACTGGCGTGCCAGTGCCAGGCTTATTTCTAGTGAGCCTAGTTTTATCCCTTTCCCCCTTCAAATCTAGTTTAAAGCTCTTTCAGTGAGCCCTGCTAACTCCTGTGCAAAGATCCTTTTCCCCCTTTGAGACAAGTGTATCCCATCTGTCGCCAGCAGGGCTCGTGTCGTGTAGACTGAACCCAAAATTCTGCCAGTAACACCAGGCTCAGAGCCAAGTATTGATCTGCTGGGTCTTCTTGTTTCTTCCCTCATCATTCCCTGCAACTGGAAGGGTAGAGGAGAACACCACTTGTGCTCCTGATTTTGAGTCTTTCCATCCCATATACCATTTGCATGTCAGATCTAAGCATAGAAATACATCGCTATTGATTTAAAAAACATTCTCCAGCCTTCAGGTTAAGGTGATAAGAACTCTTGATAAATGATGAGTATGTTTGGGATATAACAACCAGTACAGGCCAGCTTGGTGGAGAAAACCAACAGTAAAACAAGAGCCATGTTTCCTATCAGGTTGCTAATACTTGCTGTTCATATTTTACTGGTTACTATTTGAAGGTTTATACACACTAGCCTTTTTTTCCCCTTTTAAAATGGTGTATATTTTAATAATGAGTCACTTCTGACTTTGGGAAAAGAATTCAGCTTTCAGATTAAGACATGTAAATCTCTACGCTTCTAATTAAAGAAAACTCTTTGTAAAATCCATGTTCCTGTAAGTCAATGGAGGGGATGCTCCTGTCAGTCAGCTCTTGAAGGAGGAAGATTTGTCAGGTGCACTATGTCTGCAACCCTGAAAGCACAACTGGCAGGTAAAAGCAGAAATAGCATGGGCTAATTTAGCATCGCAGAGAAGAAGAAGAAGATTGGCAGCACAGTTAAGAAAGACCAAAGGAAACTTTAGAAATCAATCAACATTAATTTTAGCATGTGGCTGAAAGCTCATTTAAGAATAAAAGAAAAAAAGCATGGAGGAAGATTAAAATGATTTATCACGTTATTGGCCCAAAAAAGTGTGTGTACAAGTTTCTGTGCTCTGCCCCAGTCTTGCTGCTGTTGTTGTGAGTGTTCAAGTCCTCACGTTCTGAAGAACCTGAAGTAAACCCAAGCTTTTAAAATGTTGTTAGAATATTTCTTGACTGCAGAAACAGGGGAAAATATGTTGTTTTATTCATGCTTTCAGACATCACAAGCCTCACTTTCCATTTGCTGAAACTTGTTCAGTAGGCCCTTTTAAATAAACAAAACAGTTGGTGTTATATATTGCTGCATGCCAGAAACTCCATTAGCAACAGGTTTATTGTTGAAATAATGATTGTTCCATTACAGTACTTCTTCAGTTGTAATACAGCAGCTTTGTGCTGTCTGTCATTCAAACATAGGCATAGGAAAAAATAAATTAAAAAAAAAGTCCAACCCTATAGTACTATACTCCTCTTTCACTGATCATACTGATACGATTCTCTGGAAAACAGTTTTATTTTATGTAAGCTTCAAAATACCACCTGATACTTCATATTAGTGGCCAACATTTTTGAAGTATTCTGGACACTTACATGCTTCATAAGGACTTCTGAAAATATCAAATGCCTTGGTTAGGGGATCTGACAAAACACTGAACAAATTAAAACCAGAGACCTAGCAAGCATCAGAGGAGCAACAATAGGTGGCTGAACCCTAATAACTTTATTAGTTAAAACTTTGTCAGTGAAAATTAGGGCACACTGACATAGCTGCTCCTAAGACTGTCAAAGGGAACCAATTATCTCTTGTAAGTAACCCACTAAGAAGAGTTAACCAAAAAAACTCCCTAGAACACACGCCATACTGCAGGGGGTTAACACCTAAAGAGTATTAGGACTTACTATGGGATGCAGGAGGGAAGTGCATTTCAGGATTGAGTAAATCTTATTATGGGATGTTTAGGGGAAGGTGGATCAGGTGGATCCACAAGGTGGATCAGGGAGGAGCAAGTGTGGAAAAACAGAGGGAAAGGGGATAAAAGGGACCAGATGCATGTAAACAGGTGCTGGTCAGTACACTTCAGTGAGAGCCCTGCACCTGGTCAGTGCAGTCTGTCCCACTTTCTTATCAAATCCTAGTCCTCCTTCTCTTTTGTGTGGCTGTCCTGTCTATTCCAAGTGTGTGTGAACACTCATGAACCTCAAGATAGATAAGCCAGCAAGTAGGAGAGGACATCTGAGTACCAGCTGCTGGAGTAGGACCATGAAATACCCATGGCTTGAAGCTCCAGGTGCCAGCAACTGGAAGATGGAGGTACCTGGGGCCAGGTACTAGACAGACTGCATGTCGAAGACCAGCTCCTGGAGAAATGTGCGTGTGTGCGTGTGTCTGTGTTAGAGTGGACTTCAGTCCTGACCATCTGGAGAAGAGAAACAGGACTAGAACATCTGTGCTGCTTCTGTTTATGCAGATGCCTGTAAAGGCGCTGTTCTCTGCCTGTGTTAACGTGGTGGTAGGATGTGCCATTGCAGTGCACGTGGGTGTGTGCATGGGAGCGTGCGTGGTGAGACCATGTGCTCACCCTCGCTGCTGGGTGGACCTGGGGACACGGAACTGCAGCAAATGCAACATTTGGCCAGGGACAGGATACCCTACCTTTGCCTCCAGCCCCATAACTGTTGGCAACCCCTAAAACTTTCCAACTGTATTACATTACTTACTATAATTATTATACACACAATATAAGGCTTCACTAAAAAAAAGTAAATTAAAATATGAATTGCTGCTTTGCAAAGCTAAATGCTTACTTAGTGTTATTTAATATGTTGATTAACAAAGAGGAAGAAGTACTAAAAATCATAAAATCATTTCAGTTTTCAGTGCTGTTTCAGTATTATTTTGGTCAAATTGCAAAAATAGAGGTAACTGATTACACTAACAATATGGTTACCTGGGGAGATTGGAAGAGTATATGCAGGAGATAACAAAATGAGAGTTAGCCAGGAAAATGCAAAACAGTAGAAGAGAGATAACGAAAAGAGAGATATGCAAAAGGAAAGAGAATCTAGAGAATTATCTAGCAATAGTGAAAAACACTGTAGCATACATATTCAAGCAGCTGCAGCAAAGTATAAGACATCAGCCAAAAAAGCCTACGGAACTTTGGCTTGCAAATGAGGAATCACACAACAGTTGAAGCACTGCAAAGAAAAGAGAGTTTCTCTCTTTACTGAGCAAAACATGTAATGTACAAGATTGGGCAGCTCAATATACAAAATATTCCCAAGAAATTGAATTAAATTCAGAGGGCAGCAACTCAGAAACAAAAAGACACCTACAATATTAGCCTAATATGGTCTTTCAGTTATCAGTTATTCAGAACAGAAAATTTTCCATAACTGTATTGTTTAAGATCTATTTCCCATATACCTTTTTCTTCCTAAGAAAATGTTTTCATCACACATGAGGAAAGAAAGGGATTATTTCAAAGTTAAATCATTTTGACTGCAAAATGTATTCTCTTGTTTATAGGTCACTCTAGACATAAAGAGGTAGTTTTCATGTCTCGTCATATTTCTAAACTACTCTGATAGAAATATACCAGCTGTATTTTCTGCTATTATGATTGCTATATGCTTCTATATGTGTAAGAACTTTACAGTATATATAAGGGATGGAAATGAAGGGAAAATTTTTTCCATTCCAAAGTGTCATAAGAGATTCCTATAGACTATGTGTTTTTACCTCATCCTTTTAATTTAAATGTATAAAAAATATGTTCTTTTCTTTCACAAGAGCATTAATTTTTGAATGGCAAGATTGGAAAATCACCAAAGTATTTATAAAAATTATAAAATTTTATAATACATGTTTATTACCATATTTTATATGCATTTGGGTAGTGGCTAAAAGCCACATCCAAATCATAATGTCACTGTGAAAAGTATTATAAAGGGAACTATTACAGTATCCCTATTTTAATCAAAATTCTGAACTCTCATCTGTGAGAGTTCCTTAAGGAGCTCCTTAAGGATTGTTTATTAAGAAGTTCAGAAAAATAGCTATGCCCCAGTTAAATTCTGCTAGTATCTTCAATATGATTCAAAAGTACTTGAGTAAGATTTTGCAAAGGAAAAGGATGGAATTTAGTTTTCAGACTTCTGAAATTACTATGTCAATAGAATAGACTTTTTTGGGGAAGAAAGGGGAAACTCAAGGCGTAAAGAACACATTCTCTCTCATCTTATCATATAAAATTTATTTGCCTACAGTCTTCGGATAATTTTTTACAATCTACAATAATTCATAATGAGCAGTTTGCTAACCTTTAAATTATGTGACGTTTTGTGTACTCTAGGCTATTAAAGATGTTTTGGATATCTGGATGGGACTGATAGCAAAAGTTATACTTCTTCTGTGGTTTGTTAACCATATATAGTAAACAGTAAACTTCAAAATCTATTAATTTACTATTTGCCTATTTCTCAAAATTCAAAATATTCCATAAAATCATATGTCTGAAAAAAGAAATTGTGAGCATATGTGGAAGGTGAGAGCATCTGCTTCATGGAGGTGATCCCATCAAGGGCCTTTTCAGTGCAAAGGGGATAATAAGTAAAGGGGGAAGTGATAAACAAGAAGACACACAGGCACGAAGCTGATTGATAGACAAGGGACAGCAGAAACAGTGCCAAGGATGAAAAATCTCCAGCCACCAACTGATGGGCCATTGAGAAATTCCAAGCACATCTTTGGAGAGGACAGCCTGGGCTTTGTAACTCCTCAGAAGGGGGAAACAAGAACATGGGGATTCAGGATATTTGAGGGGAGTGTCAGCTGGACTATGAAAAACTTAGGAGGGAGCATATAGAGGAAGAGGATGGGGAGGAGCAAAGAGAGAACAGGCAGACAGGGTTGTGTATAAGAGAGGGTTGTGTAAAAGGGTTGTGTAAAAGATAGGGTGGTGTAAAAGACAACAAAAAATACTTCTTCAAATACATTAGCAGCAAAAGGAGAGCTAAGGAGAATCTCCAGCTCCTAGTAGATGGGGGAGGGAACACAGTGACCAAGGATGAGGAAAAGGCTGAGGTACTTAATGCCTTCTTTGCCTCAGTCTTTAATAGCAGGGCCAATTGTTCTCTGGGTACCCAGCCCCCGGAGTTGGAAGATAGGGACGGGGACCAGAATGGAGCCCCCATAATCCAGGGGGAAATGGTCAGTGACCTGCTGCACCACTTAGACACTCGCAAGTCTATGGGGCCTGATGAGATCCACCCGAGAGTATTGAAGGAACTGGCAGATGTGCTCACCAAGCCCCTTTCCATCATTTACCAGCAGTCCTGCTAACTGGGGAGGTCCCAGTTGACTGGAGATTAGCGAATGTGACGCCCACCTACAAGAAGGGCCGGAAGGAGGACCTGGGGAACTACAGGCCTGTCAGCCTGACCTCAGTATACCAGGGAAGCTGATGGAGCAGATCATCCTGAGTGCCATCACATGGCATGTAGAGGATAACCAAGGGATCAAGCCCAGCCAGCATGGGTTCAGGAAAGGCAGGTCCTGCTTGACCAACCTGATCTCCTTCTATGATAAGGTGACCTGCCTAGAGGATGAGGGAAAGGCTGTGGATGTTGTCTATCTAGACTTCAGTAAAGCCTTTGACACAGTTTCCCACAGCATTCTCCTGGAGAAAAATGGCTGCTCATGGCTTGGACGGGTGTACTCTTCGCTGGGTAAAGAACTGGCTGGATGGGCGGGCCCAAAGAGTGGTGGTGAATGGAGTTTACTCCAGTTGGCGGCCAGTCACAAGTGGTGTTCCCCAGGGCTCAGTGTTGGGGCCAGTTCTGTTTAGCAGGATGTTGTGAGGTTGTGCAGGGAGAAAATTAGAAGGGCCAAAGCCCAAGTAGAACTTAATCTGGCTACTGCCATAAAAGAGAATTAAAAATGCTTCTATAAATACATTAGCAACAAAAGGAGGGCTAAGGAGAATCTCCATCCTTTGTTGGATGTGGGGGGAAACATAGTGACAAAGGATGAGGAAAAGACTGAGGTACTTAATGCCTTTTTGGCCTCAGTCTTTAGTAGTAAAACCAGTTGTTCTTGGGTTACCTAGCCCCTTGAGATGGAAGATAGGGACAGGGAGCAGAATGAAGCTCCGATAATCCAAGGGGAAATGGTTCGTGACCTGCTAGACCACTTAGACACACACAAGTCTTTGCGGCTGTATGGGATCCACGCAAGGGTACTGAGGGAGCTGGCAGAAGTGCTTACCAAGCCACTTTCAATCCTTTATCAGCAGTCCTGTCTAAAAGGGAGGTCCCAGTTGACTGGAGGTTAGCAAATGTGACACCCATCTAAAAGAAGGGCTGGAAGGAGTATCCGGGGAGCTACAGGCCTGTCAGCCTGACCTTGGTGCCAGGGAAGGTTGTGGAGCAGATCATCTTGAGTGCTATCATATGGCATGTACAGGACAATGAGGTGATCAGGCCCAGTCAGCATGGGTTTATGAAAGGCAGGTCCTGCTTGACTAACCTGCCCTCCTTCTATGACAAGGTGACCCGCTTAGCTGATGAGAGAAAGGCTGTAGATATTGTTTACCTGGACTTTAGTAAAACCTTGATACCATTTCCTACAGCGTTCTCCTGGAGAAACTGGCTGCTCATGGCTTGGATGGGTGTACTCTTCGCTGGGTAAAAGACTGGCTGCATGGCCGGGCCCAGAGGGTTATGGTGAACGGAGTTAAATCCAGTTGGCGGCCGGTCACAACTGGTGTTCCCCAGGGCTCAGTACTGGGGCCAGTTCTGTTTAACATCTTCATCAATGATCTGGAGGAGAGGATTGAGTGCACCCTCAGTAAGTTTGCAGATGACACCAAGCTGGGCGGGAGTGTTGATCTGCTGGAGGGTAGGAAGGCTCTGCAGAGGGACCTGGACAGGCTGGATCGATGGGCCGAGGCCAATTGTATGGGGTTCAACAAGGCTAAGTGTAAGGTCCTGCACTTGGGCCACAACAATCCCATGCAACGCTACAGGCTTGGGGAAGAGTGGCTGGAAAGCTGCCTGGCAGAGAAGGACCTGGGGGTGTTGGTTGACAGCCGCCTGAATATGAGCCAGCAGTGTGCCCAGGTGGCCAAGAAAGCCAATGGCATCCTGGCTTGTATCAAAAATAGCATGGCCAGCAGGACTAGGGAAGTGATAGTGCCCCTGTTACTAAAAGCATCTGAAATATCTGGATGCGACCATCCAAACAATTCCTTATCCACTGAACGGTCATTGTTCTGTGTTAAATCCTGTGGCAGCTCTTCCTGCGCCTCCTCACTTGCTGTCCCTTGCAGATGTGAGTGCTGTAGGGATGAGGTGCCAGCTGCTGGGGGGGCATGAGTAGACTTAGGGTCAGAGGCCAGCCTCAGACGAGGGTGCAGGCACCCCAGGCCAGTGGTATCAGCAGACCAGGGTGAGCCAGGGGAGTGATGGTATCTGCGCCGGCAGCTGGAGCAGACACAGCCTGGGTGCCTGGTGTTGGCTGCTGGCGGGGTATGAGTGTCTGTATCTCCCCAAAACCAGGTGTGCATGGGATGCACACGTGTCAATCACAGCAAACTCCACACTGGACTTGCTAGCAAGCAGGAATTCCCAGGTCTGGGCAGGGGCACCAGGCAGGCAGAGGATCAGCTGCTTACAACATCCCTTAGCAGAAAATGTGGCCATAGTAGTCTCTTTATTATTAGTTGTTATCTATTATTATTACCTTTAAAAATGATCATTTGGAGGAGTGGGAGCAAAAAACTTAGTCCATGTAAAATATTAATGTTAAGCCCTTTAATTCTAGCACTCTAGGGGAATTCATTCAGCCTTTTGTGTTTTTGAAGTCATCTATTATAAGATTTATTAGATTATATTCCAAATATTTTTAACACTAGTTCATTTCACAAGCTCAAATGCATCATTTCCTCAGGAAATTTTAGATATTTCAAAGTTGGTAACTAGCCTCATTTATTCCAAAATTCCTGTCACACAGAAAATTTTTCTAACATTGTTTTACTCTTGTATACTAGCCTTTTACAGAGGGATTAATTTCTTTTTCTAGCCATAAAAAAATCAAAGCAGGAGCCCAGGGACCATTCAAGTTTGTTCCAGAACAACTAGCAGGAATTTGCCACATTCGCCAAATGTTCTGGCAGCAATTATAACCTAATCTTGCATTGTTTGAGTAAAGCACTTGAATTCTCTGACTGAGCCTTTCCTCACATGAATCTGTTCAATACCCATAGGCACTGAAGGGCAGACAGTTTGCCAGCAATTTTATATTGTTTCATAAGGAATTATGAAGTTATAATAATTTGCACTGCTGTAGTGTCAAGGAATCTTAGTCTCAAATGATAAATTATTCCTGCTAAATGTTGCACAAATGTAACAGGCAAAGACAGTCCTTGTCTCACAGACTAGAATATTGGTATAAACTGAAGATACAATGGATAATGCACACTGATCGAGAAAAGTAAGGAAACATTAAGATCATTGACATAATTTTATTACGCTGGTAGTCAGCTAGTTGTCAAGTTTAAGGGGCATCATAGCAACATAGAACTATTACATTTAAGTAAATTATAGGAGGAACAATCCAATGAGTGTTTCTTAATGAGAATTATAGCTTAGTAGAATCTTCAGGGCCTCCCCATCTCAAGTAACACTAAATAAAACTTTAAGTGATCTAATGAATTATTCCTTATTGAAGTCTTACCATTTCAGCAAAGAAGCATGTCCAAAGCCATGTTGGTTTTCATCCTGGCACAGATTCCAAGACCAGAACTCCACAGATGTAATTCCTTCTAATGTTTCCTATTCTGACATTTGTTTCTACAAAAAACCATAACAGGAAAACAGAACATACACATATCCCTACATGACCTATTTACTAGATCAAACAGACCTGGATCCTTTTTATCCACCTCTTATTTCTTCTCAATCTATTCTTTCTACAAAGGTCCACAGATGTCTTGATTCCCACAACATGCATACATATAAATAACTGTAATTATATAAGTATAAATAAAGATCTTGTGCTTAATTAGGATACTTTTTTAAGGTACTTACCTTTGGGGGAAAAAAAAGAAGGCTTAGAATGCAAGTTTTTGATCCAGATATGCATGAGATTTGAGATACAGGCAAGATTGCTATGTGCACTGATCAAATTTTTTTGACAAAAGTAGGTTTCTCTCTCGTAGCTGGATTCAAAATCCAATTATTTATCTGTGCTTTCTGAATTTATCTCAGAAATGAAGCAAGATGAATATATAGAGATCTTGAATCTGGAACAGGAGAGATAAACCAACTTGTTTTGAGAGGCTTATGTCTGTGTTAATAAAATTACTAAAAGCATCTGAAATATTAGTGTTGTAATGAAGAACAGGGAGAACCAGGTTATTTAATTCAGGTAGCTATCTTTAAAAAACTGTTTTATGTTTTTTTTGTTGTGTTTTTTTTTTTTTAAATCTGTGCCTCTATCTATCTTTAGTCTTTAGATTTTTAAAAATCAGATGGTCACCTTAGACTCCCTTTAAAGTCAGCATGAGGAACTAAAAAATTACTAAGGGAATTAATCTCCACAATTATATGCACATATTATAGGATGAGAAGAATGGTTTCCTGGAAGTGGTCATTTCTTTCTACTAACTCTTAAGGGAGTCTATAATGATTAACATACATATGTCATGTTTAGCCTCCCAGGTTAGGGGTAATGCATCCCATCATTACTTTTCTGTATATTTTCAAAAGAGTTTATAGGAGTTTTAGCCTTTAGTATATTATCTTAAATTATTAATTTTAATTTCTGTATTCTTTAGTGTTCACATTCTTTATTGCTATGAACTCTGTAATTTTTCTTATAGTTCTTTTATTCAAAACCCTTAACTTTAAGTAGGCAAAGGATGTATTTTTACTGTTTGAAAAGATATTTAGTATTTTTTATATATATATATAAAATATTATATTTAGTAGACTTTCCTTCAGTAGACTTCTTTAAATAACATTTGTGCATCCACCTTCTCAAGGAATGAATTGATCCTCTCCTTTCCAGTCTCAAAAATAACCTCTGTAAAACTACTTCATTTCTTATGAACCGAAAGGTATGTAAAGCTCACAAAATATTTACATTTCATTCTATTAATGTAATTAAAATTTTAATAACAATCTCACGCAAAACAATCTGTCAGAGAAAGAAACACTGATTTAATTTTCATGGAGCACTCTGTAAGCTGCTAATCTTCCATTCTAGCAATAAAGTAAAGGATATGCATTAGGAGGTTGAAATGTCGGTGGATTTATCCACCCACAAAAACCTCAAACACCTCCTGATGTGCATTTTAATAAGCTTTTCTACAAGCCCTTTTATTTTGCTTCCTTTACTATAATATTACATTTTTGAGGTACAGCCAAATATGCTACTTAGTAGCAATGTTATTGATAACAGAAATACATAGAGAAAATAAATACTGAGCATGAGGCATTATGATTTGATACTCTTTCCTTAACAATATAATAGGATGAAAAATTTACCAGACTGCTCACAGTTTTTCTGTTTGGTTGGTTTTAGGGTGGGTTTTTTTTGTTTTGTTTTGCGGCTTTTTTGTCTCCTGGATTCAAGGTGACTAGTAACCAAGTTCTTGATGTCCTGATATGGGATTTTCATCTCCTAGTGGCTTTAAAGTTGACCACGTGGCCACATAAAAAAGGACAGGAAGTTAAAAAAG
Source organism: Mycteria americana (assembly GCF_035582795.1). Classification (NCBI taxonomy): domain Eukaryota; kingdom Metazoa; phylum Chordata; class Aves; order Ciconiiformes; family Ciconiidae; genus Mycteria; species Mycteria americana. The sequence goes on from NC_134365.1 coordinate 143,137,813, forward strand.
AAACAGGGTTTGCTTTAATAAGAAGCTTACCAGGCAAAACAGAGGACAATGATGTGGAAGAAGGAGGAAAGAAAAGAGACAAGGTCATCAGACACAGAGAGTGACTTTCTAACTCTCGCAGCAATTTCCAGGCTTAAAGTGAGGAAAGTTAAGTGTCAGGTTAACACTTCAGCCTCATGAAAAATAAACAATTCATTAAAGGAAGAAAAACTTAAAACTCTTGAACAAAGTAAGGCAATTTTTTTTTCCATGCAGTTGTATACTTCTTGGGTTTAACCTGTATCTAGTCATACAAGAATAAAGAATGATTTGATAGGGCTCCTATTCTCGGGATAGACATCCTCCAGTTTGTTATTTGATTAAACTGCCTTACATCTGCAGAAGGCATATTGTAATAATGAATACTTAAATGTGGGAAGTTACCCTAATGTTCGGGCTGGAGACCTCAGAGTAGTTTGTGTCTAGAAGTAGTACCAAATAAGGACTCTAGAGGTAGTATCTGGATAATGTTCAGAATCAATATTGGGGGTTTTTTTGCTTTGCTTTTTGAATTAACATTTAGGATCAAGAGGTTTAAGCCAAGCAAAGTAACCCGGTATGCATCCAGCAAAAGGCCGTGACAAATAGGGAATTCTTTAGTGCCCTCAAAAAAGGAAAAGTCAGATACAAATTTAACTGCCACATTCTTTTTTCCCCTGAAACTTTTTTTAGTTTTCCTGAAAACACCCTATCTCTTTATTTTCCTTTTTTTCCCCCCTTTTTTAAGTATTATTGCCCATCTCTCTTGTGCACAAGTGTCTTCCAAGGAAAATCAATATCCTTATCTTTGTTCATGGCATCTATGACATTTCTCTTTTCCAGGTAAAAATTTGTGTGGAATTTTTTGGCTGTCTGGGTTCAGAGATGGCAATAGCATTGCTAGGATTGTCTTTCAATATTTCTAGGAACCAAGCTGAAAAAAATAAGATCTTTCCTTATAAGCTTTGCTTTACTGACAGCTTTAGCTTATCACAACTGAAAAAAAAAAAAAAAGAAACCCCAAAAACCACCCAAAAAACCAGCACAAATTGGAGGACTTTTATGACAGAAATATTGCTTTTAAAGAATTCATTTTTAACCTAATTTCTGAAAGCAAGTCAGATTTCTGTCTGCTGATTCTGGTGCTTGAGCAGTTAATCTCTGCAGCAATAATAAAATAATTTAGACTATTTGTAAAAAGATGGTCACTTGACCCTGTACCATGCATTCTCATTGAACTTTGTGATTCAGTGCCTACTCATTTTTCATTGTAAAACTTGGGTACATAGAAGAATACAAATACTGCCTTTGTAAGCACACATAATCCTTTCTATGTAAATGTTATATAGTAGTCCTGCTATTCTTAGCTTATTTCTTCAAGGAAGTGTGGTAAGACCCAAGAAGCTGTGGACTGCTTTAACAGCATGGATTTGAAGAGCTTCACATTTCTGACTCTCTAGGTATAACTGAGATGGCACTTCAGAAGAAAAAAACACAGAGTTTTTGATTTTTCTATATTGCCATTGTTTTCATACATATATTCCAGCATTCTACATTTTTTTCTTCACCTTGAGAGTGGCAAAAAACAAAGCAAAGGTTTTTCCACCAATTATTGTCATCAGAAATTTCCCAAAGGACTCTAAATGAGAAATTTTTTTTTATAGGTGTACCACCCAAATTTGCAAGGGAGTCCTGTACAAGACTTGACTTTTCTTTAAGTTTAGAAGGCAGAACAAACCTAATCTATTTTAGAGCTGTTGGCAAGTTACATGCTGGGTCCAGCATCTCCCTATTTGCTGTTTCTTCAGCTCTGCAAGAGATCTTGCCACACCCAAAACAAATTATCCTTAAAAGCATGACAAAGAGTTGATTTATCGATCACTTGCTTTTCTACTTTTTCCTTTAAGCCTTTTTACAGAAATTTGCTAGGACCTGCCATCCTTATTTATAACTTATTTAGTACCTGTCTCCATACAATAGAGATGATTAGAAAATATTTAGCCCCCATCCAATGGAAAATGGAAATGGAAATGGAAAACCCCCTTTTCACATGAAAAAAACAGGGGGTTGGGGAAACCCTTCGCATCCTATTTTCCTTTCCAGTGACTGAAGACTGAAATTCTTTGGCCAAAAATGTCTGAACTCCAAATCACAGAATAAGGTAGGTTGGAAGGGACCACTCACCAAGCACCTTCCTTGATTGTCATGATTGCCAACCTTAAAGATGATAGATGGTAGCTTTCCAATGTCATTATCCAGAGCACCCAGCACCTTGAACGGCCCACATAGGTCCCATGAACTTGTATATGGCTTATGGCTTGTGATGTATGCCTTCTAATTGCTTAAGTACTCCTTATCCATGTCTTCCTCACCAGTGGATTGTTATATTTTTATTTGCTTCATTAAAGTCTTACTTCTGCATATACATATATAGCTCATATATCCATATGGGAGGAAATAAATTTATATGATTGACTACAACTCATTTTTTTTTCAGTGTCATGTTTGCTGAATCAGGTATCATTAGCTCTTTCCAATTAAGCTGACAGAAGAAGACTGAATATTCTTAATAACCTGGTATGCTAAACGATTTGATAGAAGATCATTAATTTTCAGGTTTGCTTGTTCCAGCAGTGAGGGTATCATGTTCTATCTGGAAATCCAGATTTTGGTCTTCTTACCCTTCTTTATGTGTTTTAGACTTTTATGAAGACTTGGTGACTATTTATAAAGTGACAGCTGCTCATTCTCTAATATTGGATGCCTTTGTTTTAGGAAATTATACCTTCATTATTAAATCTTAACATATTGCCTACCCATATTACATTCAGCAGGTTCTGAGTCTTAAAAAATGTTATTTCACACTATTAACACATTTTAACAACAAAATACTTACTTATTAATGTAATAAATGGAGAAAGCCAAAATACGTGAGAGGATAATTAAACTGATTTGCTCATATTACTCTGTTTATTGTTAGCAAAATAATGATGGGTTTGGTCATATTTTCAGTTCAGAAAATCAGAAGTTTTAGCTGTTTATAGACAAAAAGTTTTGGACTTTCAATTATGGAATTGAAAGGAGTTTTTATTTGCTAGAGGATATTTTTATTAATTAAACATGTCCAGTAATTAATGATTAGTCTCTAAAGGGTTACCCTTCAGAATATTCATTATTCATTGCTATCAATCTTTGCTTTTAGCTGTCTGAGCTTTTGCGATCACATGCCCTTCAACTTTAGTTTCTCTATATTTTCCCCAAAAGCCCTTCTGTAGTTATGTGTTCCTTTTCTTCAGCTTTTTGACACCTAACATCTATCCTTTACTTTTTTTCATTTAGGAAGTGATGGCTCTATAGCAAAGTGCTGGATTCTCTGGAGAACTAGCTACACAGCTACTTCTCTATAAATACACAGTGTAGAAGGTGGGAGGTTTTTTGGTTGTATTTTGGGTTTTTTTGGGGGGGGAGAGTGTTTGTTCATTTGTTTTATTTTTTTCCCTCAGAACTAAACCTGTACTGGATTTTGTGCTGTTTTTTGAAAAATGTTCTGTCAGTGTGTCTCTAACACTGGTAGCATCCCCATTTGTTTGGAGGTTTTTTTTTTAAGTATTTACTATCCTGGGTAATAAGGCTCAAATATGTTAATTTTAAACTGTTTAAATTGCTTTTGAATATGTTTGTACTTACGGTACTTTTTTTTCTCTTGTCCTTGGTTATTACTCACAGATTTATTATTTAACTGGGCTTTGAAATCATTTGCTTAGGACGATGTCATTTTACTTTTCCTTTATGTGGTTTACCACACACATGATTTATACTTCACTTGCTCTGATGATAGAAAGAAAGCCTTCAAATTACCAGTATTGCATTATTTTTCTTGGAAAAAGAGATGTCATGACTGCCTATCAGCACACTCCCAGGAAAAAGACTAACTTTTATGCGTCTCTTGAGGTCAGCAATACCGTGGATCTGCAAGGATTATTAATAAACTTACAATTGGTTTTAAACCTACAAAGTGCTGTATATATCATAGCTCACCATTGCTGTACCCATGGGAACAGGTTGATGATCTGGAGAAGATGGCTACCCATCTCAAAAAATAATAATTGGGGAAAAAAGAAAAGCCTTGCAGTTGAAATTCATGAAGTTACTGTTTACTAAAACTAATTTCTTTTGTCTACTGTATATTTCTATAACAAGTGTTTATTTAAAATCTAAAAAGAACAAGCAAAACTTTGAGAGATAACGATTTGCAAATAGTATGAATATATTTTTCACTCTTCCAGCTATCACATCATCTTCGGTGAGTTGGACTGAAGCTGGGTGATATACACTGATCACAGGCTGGGAAATCACTGTCTGGAAAGGACCTGAATTCAGGAGACATTTTTATTTAGTAAAACACGGGGGCCCATGCTTAAGAATTCATGCTGTGCAAAACTGAAATGGCCTCAGAATTTGCCCAGTGGTTTCCCTAATCTATGTTTCAGTAAATTTCACTTTCCAGATTCTAATAAACTGCAGCCTCCTGGTATTACATATTAGTTAAGGTGCTAAGGTGCCTTGATGTGAAGGACTATAACAAAAGATCATTAGTCTGCTTATGTTTAGGAAATAAGTACTGGTGTGCAACCCTCTAGATTCATATCTGAATATGTCTTGTGTGACAAAGCCTAAATATTCCATGCAACAAAGAAAATAAAAGCAAGAAAAAAAAAAAAGACCACCAAAGCAAATCTTGTGTTTTTCCTATAATATATATATATAAAAGAACAAATCAATTGAAATACAACCTTCAACAACTGGTATCCTGGCAGAGCTATTTTGTGAAGGTCAATATGTTGCTCTTCCTTGATAATTTTGAAACAGGACAGATTCAGACTTGAAATACAGTGAAGTTTTTAAAAAATGACAGCTGTTAACCATGGCAGGAATACATTGCCAATGTGACATTATCAGATTTTTTGATGCATCCTCTATCAATGGTAAACTTAATATCATGAAAAAATATTTTTCTGACATATTCTTACTGAAGGGAGATTTAATTCAGGGAAGTCTTTTTGTCTCTGTTATACAGATCAGACAATGATAGTAAACATAGGTAAATTACATAAATTACATTAAGAAAATGCATGCAGTTGTATCTCAGAATACAGTGCATATTTCATTGTTAGAGTCAATGAAAGGCTTGTTCCAAGATATATGTAGTAAATAGATAAAGTTTTTAAAAGAGGTTTTGTTTGTAATTATCACACTGATTTAGGTGAGTCAAAAGATATGTGAATGAAAAAGAAAAAAACACTAACCTCATTCTTTGGTAAAAATAATTCCCTATCTCCAACCTTTTATAAAAACATCTGTGTGTTATATCTAGTCGAAGGTGGCATTAAATAAAAGAAAAGCAATGATAAAAATGGGGTCAGTGCACCCATATCAAAGTGCAAATCTTCACATAATGACTACAGCAACACATCATTATAATTTTAGGCGTAGAGTATTCAGAGTTCCCCAAAGTAATTAGAAATTATAGTGTAATTGACTATTCCATATGTTTAGAAAGATATTAGTCTGACTTTTTAACAAAATCTGCATAAATTATATTGCAGCAACATCCTAAATTGCATGTTATGATTTAAAAAATATAATTGTAATTTATATAACAAAACATATGATCACTAATTATTCTAGTAAAAAATTATCAGTACAGCAAAATTGTGTATTGTTTGAACTAGAAAAGAAATAACTTTGTATCTGGAAAAGCTGTTTTATTCAGGTGTTTGTTTTCCTGTTTTAAATGCAAGCAACCGATGGGATTTGCCCTTTTTCAGAACTCCTTAAAGAATTAATTTTATAAATGACCTCTAACAAAGAGGATAATGTAAAAACCTATTACTTGCCACAGTTCGCTAGCAGATATTCTGCTGCCCAGCTATAATTTAAGAGTACAGAAAGAAATCATAAGGAAGGTTTTTATAAGACACTAGTGGTAGTAGCCAGCTCCCACTTGTGCATTTGAAAAATTTCTTTCAATCCATTTTCCACTTAAGTCATTGATGCATCTATATTTTTACTATTTCTGATACTAAAGATAAAATTTCATGCGAGACAGACATGTGCCCTAATGGCCCTAATCACACAGCCTCTCATCAATGACTGATGTAAGGACCCATCGCACTGTGGTTGTGTCTGATTCAGAACTACAGGGAGGATTCAGTTCCGGCTGCAGCTCAGAAACATCACAGAACAGCTGTTTTTCTGAGATTTTTTTTTTTACATGTTGGGCTCAAATTTTTATGGATACTGCTTACAAGTTTCAGACCTGTGTAATTATCTACAAGATCTGGCTAATGAGATGTTATCACTGAAAAGAAACTCAACTCTGTGCATTATGAAAATATACCATAAACTCTGGATTTGTTCCAAAGCTGGCTGTAGTTGGTGGAAGATTTTCAGTTTATTACAGTCAGCCTTGGATGAGGCTGCCTTCTGTACTGATAGTCCTGCTAAAGAAAGCAATGGAACTCAGAAACTTCAAAAACTCTTCTAAACTAAAATATTTTTTGGAAGCATGGTCTGAGATTTGTTGTCACAGACTAATCTCATTTTTCTTCTCTTCTGTTGCCTGAGAAGGTTTCTACCTCCCTTTCTATTTATCTGATAAATATCAGCTTTATTCTCTAAGAATTATGTTGTTTTTCCTGTATTTCTATTTTCTTGCCTTACACAGTGAGTTGGTCCCCCTCTGTACAATATATACAGTACTAGTTAGGATACAAAATAAAGAAGCCATTTCTACCTGGGTGTGACCAGAATCTTTATCTTCTTTGTCTCAATGGGGAACAGTAGATGGGCAGTAAGGAGACACATTTTTAATGGACTTTTTACAGGCATTTCTTTTCACAAGAAAAGTACCCCAAGTCTTACCGAATTGCATGGGTAAGAGTGTGGACATGTAAATAAAATCAAATAAATATATAATGTAATATAGTGTAGTGTGGTGTGGTGTGGTGTGGTGTGGTATGGTATGGTATGGTATGGTATGGTATGGTATGGTATGGTATGGTATGGTATGGTATGGTATGGAACAGTGTTATTTGTACAAATCCTGACTGTCACTACACTCTTAAACTGCTAGGAGCCTTTGATAGCTTGTAGCAAGTCAAGAGGAAAACAAGGAAATTGGAGATGATAAGGACAATTAAAGACCAAATCAGACACAGCTGACCAGAATTTCATCTCAGCCTCATCCAAAACTAAGCCTCATTCAGAAAGAGAGTTGTCCTCAAACAATGTAGTTGTTGAATCATGACCAGAAAATCTCTGATCTAGAATTGAAGTGTGCTGTCAACATAGGTAAATCGTATCAACTCCAAATACTTGCGCATTGATCTAAAATCAGTACCTCAGATTGTTAAGAACTATCTGCCTGCTTCTTGAAGAAAATTGTACAAATCAGAGTTAATCTTTTTGGAAAACAGTCACCAAATATCATTCTGTGAGGAATAAGTCTTAAGTTTTCCAAGACAAAGGGACATTAAAGTGACAAGAGCAACAGAAACCATGTGTTATTTAGAAACATATTCCTTGTGGATAGTAGAAGAAATCTATGTCATAATCTGACTTTTTCCAAAAGAAACTGTGAAGGCATTTTTTAGAATAGTATGTAGTAAATTACAGTGGTTTGAAAATCACTCAACAAACTGTCTAGAGCTTCTAACACTAGTGAATATCCAACCTTTTTTCAAGAAAATAAAATATAGAAAGTAATCGTTAAGCTATCTGTTTTTCTTCCTTCCCTCATGTGCTATATGACTCCTAAGGAAGCTTCTGTTTATGTCAGAGAAAGTAAAGAGTATTGATGACATTGGATAATGATCTCGTTTAGATGACCAACAGGAAGAGGACATTAGTATTTCTGAAGTAGTCAACGGTAGTCAGTATCATGAACAACTTACTTCAAAGGAGTGGGAAGAGATACTGTTTAATTACCGTGTTGAAAGGATATCTCATCTGATTACTTCTTTCGCAATGACAGTAGGGATGAGTTGCTTCCCCTCCAATGTAATTTCTTCTCCTTACAGTGAAGACTCTTCAGTTTCTGCTGTAACATACTCTCTTCATAGGCACTAGGTTGTTCTGTAGCCAGGATATCACTATCAGCTATTAATCCTCACTGGAGGCTGAAATCAACAAATGGAAGACAAGCAACGACAAAGTTTTAATCCAAAGAAGGGGACAGCAGTAATTGATTCTAGTGGTATGAGAAACCTTGAAATCTGTTGTTAATGACTAATCTGCAGTACTTTTTAAGGAATACTGGTAATCAAAGACAGCTTCTGAAGTACTCTGCTTTTGGACAGTATGCGATACCAAAATTACCTTCTTTCACTGGTGTTTGCTGGAAACACTATTTATCCTTTTGTTGTTTAATGACTGGGTGTCTGTTTCTTAATGATTTCCTTGCTAAGCTATTGCAAGTTTTTGTACTTCATGTATGAGTACAAAGTTACTTAAAAGTCTCTATTGATTAGTGGACCTGATCTCCTTCAAGAGTTGCATTTTACAAAAATGAAAAAATTATCTGTAACATTTTAGTGGAAACAGGACAAGTCCCAGATGTCATGATTGTTAGAATGGAATCTAAGATATACTTATTTGTTCTTCCCAGAATACAGCAACAGCAGCAAAAAGAGAAGCTCAAAACAGAAATACACACTAAAAGAAAAAAAATTAAGAAGGAAAAATGCATCTCAATAACATTTTGGAGAGTAAGGATAAATACAGTTCACTTGTTCAGCCATACTTTAAATTAAAGTTCCTTTTTATAAGGCACTCAAATACAATAGTGATGTTTGCTTGAATGGAACTCACGTAGACAGATCTGAACTTTTCTTGAAGTGGAAATGATTGATGATGTCTGCTATTACATGAAGGATGGGTAAGTGGCTGTGAATGCTATTTTATTGACAGTGCTTGAACCTTGACTGATCTCAAAGGAAAAACAATGGATATATAATGTCACTTCATCACACAAGGAGCTTTCAAGATACTTCATAAACGATTTGTAACAATGTTTTACCACATGAATTTCAGATACTACTTTACTATTATTTATTTCTTGTATTCAAATGCAGATAAATGTAATTAAGCATTGATTAACTATTCATGTTTACTGCTTAGAAAACTAATGCCTTTTCAGAACAAATACCATATATTATTATTTTAATATGTACTTCAGAGACTGAACTTTTGATGTGAGCTTTGCATCAATGACCACTACCAGGACTCAATTGCTTTTTACACAAAAGCCCTTTGGTACAATTCTGACAACATAAATAATGCATTAAAGTGAAAATTACTTTAACAACTGCTTAGATGAAGATATTACCGCACTGATAGTACAAATGTTACTGCAATCAAAAAGTAGACAATTGTTTTATTAAGGTGGCCATGCTGGTTTTTGCAGTACTATTTCAGCTGTTAGTCATGACTGAAAAAAATTATTAGAAAGTTACAGGAGCTCTTTTTAGGTAAGAACTAAGCTGTACAAAATTAAGTGGCATATCCTGGGGCTTCTGACAAAGTCATGCCCTAAGTTTAGGCCCAGCACCCATGCTAAGCTTCATTTGAATCAAACGCTAAGCTGTTTAAATTTCTCTTATAAACTTTCAAAGGTCAGTTTGATTTTGATTTCTCTTAACTTTTTTGTCTTAATTTCTCTTTAGTCCATGCAGTGAGGTCTAGTTGTCAGGAGCTTATCTACAACCAAGTCAGCCGTCCATGAACCAGAGGATGGAGCAGATGACTGGTAGAGGACGTACACTTCTTAACACTCTTGAGCTAAATCATCTTCACTCACCAGCCAGACTCTTAAGTGCATGTTACAAACAGTGGACATACAATGGCGGTTCCTGCTCCATACTATAAACACAGTATCTTGCACTTCTGAACTAGTAAAGTGCTATTCCTAATATAGTCACAGCACCTAAAATATAATCCATGGAAGGAAAACTTTTTTCAGTTAGTTTTCTTAAATTTTTTTATGTTATTGGTTAAGATTTTTACTTTAGTCATTTAGAGTGAATTTTGATGAGAAAATGTCAGAAATGTATTTTGTCAGAAAGTCTTTCTTTTTCCTTCCTTCCTAACTCCTTTCACTGCTGGACATTGATCCCCAATACTTTCAGGTATCTGGTGGACTTTTTTATTGAATAAGAGGTTTTGCTTCAATTTTAAATAAAGTTTTCAGAAGATTTTAATCTTTTGATGTCACTAAGATTTAATCTGCAGACAAAAATGCTTCAGTTTAATTTAATTTAACATGTGATAAAGCTGTAGATATAGATCCCCACCTCACTCCTCCCAACCTAATCTCTGGCACACTTTTGCCTCGTGCCAATGAGTTCTCTCCCAGACGCTACCTGAGGATAGTTTGGAGGTTATTATGGGACAAATGTCATTCTTACTAGGTAGTACAGACGACACCACCTTTTTTTTTCCTGGTTAGGAAGCATGGTGAGAGGGAGGAGTTGTGCATTTCATGAGAACAGGCGACTGGCTCATTTCTAGTAATGTAGATGTAACCTATAGGAGAAATTAGGGATTTAAGATTGGGGAATTTAGATAAAACATTCTTAACCTTACTTTAACCTTGAAATGAGACTGTATTCTAGATAGTGACTGTTTTTACAGTGTATGAGAATGCAGGGTTCTTCCCTGACTCTCACTCAGACTTTTCTATTGAAATTTGCTTGGTATCAAAGCGATCAGGCTTTTTTTTGTTTGTTTTGGGTTTTTTCCTTCTTGTCAGACCAATGAATTCAATTTGAAATTAGAAAATTGGTCTATTCTGTCTCCTTTTTCCTGGACTGTCATCATCTATAATAAGGATTCTTGAATCAGCATCAAATATAATATCAACAAAAATAACATCTACATGAAATGGAGTAAAATCCAACATCTTCTATGGCTGAATTAGTAGTCTAGTGTTAGCTATTGTAAAATCCCACTTTTGACAGGAAAGTAGTCATGATTTACACAAAGAATAACCAATATGTTAAATAATGAGCTCCACATTGACAGCCACTTTTCTGACTATAACCACAGTTTTCAGCAGTTCTTTCTAACACTTCCTCTGACAGAAAATTCACCTAGCAGATTGAATTTAATAAGGAAAGAACAAGCACCTTATTCTGAAAATATCACTTGCAGTGCCACCAGCATTCATGTTAAAGTGATAACAGAATTCTGCCTCTGATAGCATTTCATTGTATTTCATAGTGCATAAAATACCACAGAGGCAGGAAAGATTCTGCGAGGTTCACAGACGTAGGTACAGGTGATCAACAAAAATCAACATATTCATGAACACCTGTATGAAAAGGAAAAGGACACAAGTTTTACCTTTGTACTTTCCTGTCCCTGCTGTAGTCCCTGGATAGTGCTAGTACCTGAGACAAAAGCAGGTGTGCAGCTACTCTCAGTGACCCAGAAAGGATGATGAGAAAGAAATTGGGTGGCTAACTGACTTACAGAAGTTTCAGTTTATAACCCCTTCGCTGTTTATTACATGACAGGGATAGCACCTGACACAGCCTTTCTCTCCCAATATGAATGATCCTAAAGTGACACAGTTTTGGCATCTTCAATCTATTAATCCAGATTTGGAGCGAAGGGAACGGAAGAAGTGCAGCACCATGTCATATAATTTGAGGCACGGTATATGGTTGTTGCCACAGTTGGATTGTTCAACAGACAATTCCTGTACCTCAGCAACAGCTAAAATCACTGTTGGTTTTAGCTGTTGGACTGAGGGTTAAGAGAGTGCTGTTCCAAATTCATTGTATAATAAGAATTTTTCCATGCTCTCAGCTTTCTAAAACATTGCAGGTTTGAAAGGAAATAATTCAGTGTTATAAGTGTGTGTATGCCTCATTTTATGTATACAGAGTGTTGTTAGAGTGCTCACCTGAAATACAGGTGCTTTTTTAAAGTGTCTGTTTTAAAGTGTCTCGCTGTGTGAGTCTTGATACATAGTATTGAAGAGCTCCTTTTTTTGGAATGTCAACCTCAAATTAGATAAGAGTTTATAATGCTGATCTTAACTGAACAGCTTTCAAGTCTCAATTTATAAATTTGTCATTTGTGTCCAAAGTGCAAGGAAGATTTGTAAATCAAAACTTTGCATTTAGGATTTAGTAACACGATTTAAAAATGTGTAGTCAAAAACGAATTTTACCGACTTCTGCAGTTAGGTTTTAACTAGAGATTATGTTTAAAATAATAATTTCTAAATCAAATTCTTCTGTGGGTTTTAGCACAAGGTTTTTATAAAACCCAGGGAAAATATATTATTCAAACTTTTAAGTGTCCATTTCGGGTATAAAAACAAAAAATCAACAGGAAAAAAATGCAGGCATCTATGATGTCCATTTTCCCCTTGATCTGGCCAATTTCTGGGAATATTTTTCCATATCTTTTAGAATCTTTTACATGAGAACTAATTACCACTGCAAACACTGGCCAAGTTATGGCTGTCTGAATCAGGGTGTTTAAGGGCAATTTTATAAAAGCTATATTTTAAAGACATCCCCATGGTTACCAGTTTTGCTGTTCAGTGACCTAACAAACTAAAATAACCCAAAAAAGATTAAAAATTCAAATTCTGTTTCAAAATGGTATGCCTTTCTATTCTAATTAAATAATCAAGTTAACAAAGTAGTAAGAAGCTGCTATCTTAATTACAGCTTTCAGTTTATCTTAATTGAGGAATACAAGGATTTTACACTTCTGTTATGCTTTCTGATACCAATGACAAAGGGCTGATGAAACTACGTTTTTCTAAGAAGATTATACAACAATTTGAATGGCACATTAGGAATTCACATTTTCTAAATGCATGTAGCAAAACTCCAACATATACAGAAAAGCAGTATAAAGCCATGTCCTACTTAAATCTCCCTCTACTTGGATATATTAGCACAGGACTATATGCAGTTGTGACATCTCAGTAGTATCAGAATGAACTTATGAAATATATATTGTCTCTTATTTAAAAAATATTAATCATTGTTGTAGTCAGTGAATAAATATTCCCACAGTAGTCCTTCCCTTCTGTATAGCATCTGAATACCAGCCTTAAAAGAGGTTTTTTTCCTAACTGTAGAACTATGTCTAGTGTATAGCAAAGCCTGGAACATTAGCAAAAGAGGTTTTTAACTATTTCAGCACTTGTTTGTTCTTAGGATTTCCTGCATATCTTCCACTGTGATTTTGTTTCTCTACAAAGCTTTCTGAATTCCTATGAGTAGACGGTTATCTTCTACTTATTCCAAATAGTAAGTCATAGTGTCATAGAATCATAGAATGGTTTGGGTTGGAAGGGACCTTCAAAGATCATCTAGTCCAACGCTGTGCCGTGGGCAAAGGTATCTTTCACTAGATCAGGTTGCTCAAATCTGTGTCCAACATGACTTTGAACAATTCCAGGTATGGAATTGTCAGGCACAATTTGCCCTTGGTGAAGCCATGTTGCTCGCTCTAATCACCTCTCTGTCTTTCATATGCTTCAGTATAACTTCCAAGAGGATCTGTTCCATGATCTCACCAGGCACTGAGGTGAGGATGACTGGTCAGTAGTTCCGAGGGTCCTTCTTTTTACCCTTTTTAAAAATCGATGTGATATTCCCTTTTCTTCAGTCACAGGGGACTTTGCCTGACTGACATGACTTTTCAAATATAAAGGAGAGTGGCTGAGCAGCTGCATCAGCCAATTCTCTCAGGACCCTGGGATGCATTTCATCACGTCCCACGGACTTGTGTATGTTCAGGCTTCTCAGGTGCTCTTGAACCTGATCTTCTCCTAGTCCTAGTAAGGGCCCTCTATCCTTGCTGTCTGTATTATTTGCAAACTAGAACAGATTATGATTCTGGAGAAAAAAAAAAAAAAAGAAATGTCAAAGTACTTGCAGTATTCCATGCATTCAGTGATCATTTTTTCGCCTTTTTTTTTCTTTTTTTTTTTCCCCCCTCTTTTGGATATTTCTACTACTGGCAAAGGAGACAGCAATTTAGAAAAATGAAACATGGTTAATTTCTAATTGTATTTATCACACTAACTAGATCCTAAATACCAACCCAGATGGAGTACACATTGTGGTAGAAACTGTACAAATACTTGAGTAGTTTCAAATATATGACATGTTTAATAGGCAGAACAGACTGAAATATGGGAGACGTATAATACTCAAGTAGGAACCGTAGTGTTTGGCAGCAGCAATGTTGTGGTTAGGTTATTTATTTTTGTTTCATTATTTATGGGGTATAGGGAATTAGTTTGGAGGGGAGTAGTCATGTAGAAAGGAAAGGGAAAATGACATTCTGGGGTAGAGGAACATGCCGAGGAATTACACATTGGCATGAAGCAAAAATTCTGTTAGAAATATGATATTAAAAAGGCACTGGGTTGAAAGCAAAACCAGAATTCTCAAAATTCTGAGTTTCCACTTACTGGAATACCTTTTTGACCCTTTTAAATCTCCTTCAAAGACCATGTGATATGAGGAGGGGAAGTTGTTATTTGTGGGGTTCTAGAGTTAGAAAAGTCTTGGTAGGGAAGGAGATAAATGAAGTAACGTAGTTTGTTCTTATAGTATACTGTGAATATAGACAACTCTGGCCATTTAACTAGAAAAGAATATTGAATTTGATTTAGATTTAGATTTAGATTTGATTTTGATTTTGATTTTGATTTTGATTTTGATTTTGATTTTGATTTTGATTTTGATTTTGATTTTGATTTTGATTTTGATTTTGATTAGAAAGGCAGTTAAAGACAGAATTCAATTTCAAAATCCACATATAGTACCCATAAATATCCAGAGCAGACAATGTGTGGCCAGGTTTATGTCACAGTGGAAAGAATAGGTGTAAAAGTGAGCCAAGAAAATTTCTTTAGCTTTAGTTTAGTTCCAACAGGAATACAGGAATGATAACCAATTGATTTGTAAGCATAGCAATACAATCAATGAAAACCGACATGGATTTATTAGGACCTGTAACGAATCTTTTGAATAAAGGAGAAACAGCAAATCTAGAGTTCAACTGACAAAACACAGCTGATTCTAGGTTCCTTAACCAGTCCATATAGAGAACTAGGAACCTGGGGGACAAAGTTTACAACAACATAAGTGTCCAGTTCTGGGTGTCAAACTTCACAAAAGATAAAGATGGTGCTGATCTGTGGTCCAGAGTACAGCAGGGAGAGTGATCATAGGTTTATAAATGATTGCCTGTGAAAAGAAAATGAAAACCTTATATCTCTCTAGTTTACAGATGGACACAAAAGGAGAGAAAAAAATGAGACGACTATGCAACCATGTAAAAGGCTACTGTCATAAGGAAGGGAATAATCAAAGTTAATGAGAACAAAGACCGAGAGGTTTAATTCACAGACAGGGACATTGATTTAATTTGAGAAAATCTTTCCAGTAAGAACAGTGAATTATTACAGTGGATTGCCTGAAGAAGTTGTGGAAAGGTTCTCATCGTTTACAAAGAGGCTGCATAAACTTTTGTCAGGTATCACATAGATATGTAAGTCATGTCCGGAAGCAGAAGACCAAAGTGGATGATCTTCTGATATCAGCCCTAGTATTCCATGTTTCTATGTTTCTCTATTACATAACAATGAAGCTAGTTGTTCTGATAATATTATATATTGAATTAGACATATTCCAATACATATTGAATTAGGGATGTATACCTGTAGAATGCTTCCAGTAGTGAGACAGTGAGTTATTTATGCAGTGCCAATGTTGCAGATCATAATAAGGTTATGACTCTGCAAAGGTTAAAAAGGCAAATATTTCCTCTTAAAAATGATCAAAGGGAAAAGATAATCATATAGCCTGCATGGGGTAAGATGTTTCCATGATGAAATGCAACAAGGCTATGGGGCCTGATGAGATCCACCCGAGAGTATTGAAGGAGCTGGCAGAAGAGCTCACCAAGCCCCTTTCCATCATTTACCAGCAGTCCTGGCTAACTGGGGAGGTCCCAGTTGACTGGAGATTAGCGAATGTGACACCCATCTTCAAGAAGGGCCGGAAGGAGGACCCAGGGAACTGCAAGCCTGTCAGCCTGACCTTGGTACCGGGGAAGCTGATGGAGCAGATCATCCTGAGTGCCATCACATGGCATGTAGAGAATAACCAAGGGATCAAGCCCAGCCAGCATGGGTTCAGGAAAGGCAGGTCCTGCTTGACCAACCTGATCTCCTTCTACGACAAGGTGACCCGCCTAGTAGATGAGGGAAAGGCCGTGGATGTTGTCTATCTAGACTTCAGTAAAGCCTTTGACACGGTTTCCCACAGCATTCTCCTGGAGAAACTGGCTGCTCATGGCTTGGACGGGTGTACTCTTCACTGGGTAAAGAACTGTCTGGATGGCCGGGCCCAAAGAGTGGTGGTGAATGGAGTTTACTCCAGTTGGCGGCCGGTCACAAGTGGTGTCCCCCAGGGCTTTGTGTTGGGGCCAGTTCTGTTTAACATCTTTATCAATGATCTGGACGAAGGGATCGAGTGCACTCTCAGCAAGTTTGCAGATGACACCAAGTTGTGTGGGAGTGTTGATCTGCTGGAGGGTAGGAAAGCTCTGCAGAGGGACCTGGACAGGCTGGATCAATGGGCCGAGGTCAATTGTATGAGGTTTAACAAGGCCAAGTGCAAGGTCCTGCACTTGGGCCACAGCAACCCCATGCAACACTACAGGCTTGGGGAAGAGTGGCTGGAAAGCTGCCTGGCAGAGAAGGACCTGGGGGTGTTGGTTGACAGCCGCCTGAATATGAGCTGGCAGTGTGCCCAGGTGGCCAAGAAAGCCAATGGCATCCTGGCTTGTATCAAAAATAGCGTGGCCAGCAGGAGTAGGGAAGGGATCGTGCCCCTGTACTCGGCACTGGTGAGGCCGCACCTCGAATACTGTGTTCAGTTTTGGGCCCCCCACTACAAGAGGGACATTGAGGTGCTGGAGCGTGTCCAGAGAAGGGCAACGAAGCTGGTGAAGGGTCTAGAGCAGAAGTCTTATGAGGAGCGGCTGAGGGAGCTGGGGTTGTTTAGCCTGGAGAAAAGGAGGCTGAGGGGAGACCTTATTGCTCTCTACAACTACCTGAAAGGAGGTTGTAGAGAGGTGGGGGTCGGTCTCTTCTCCCAGGTAACAAGTGATAGGACAAGAGGAAATGGCCTCAAGTTGCGCCAGGGGAGGTTTAGACTGGATATTAGGAAATTTTTCTTCACCGAGAGGGTTATCAAGCATTGGAACAGGCTGCCCAGGGAAGTGGTTGAGTCGCCATCCCTGGAGGTATTAAAAGGACGTTTGGATGAGGTGCTTAGGGACATGGTGTAGTGGTGGTCTTGGCAGTGTTAGGTTTACGGTTGGACTCGATGATCTTAAAGGTCTTTTCGAACCTATATGATTCTGTGATTCTGTGATTCTGTGATTTACTTGCAATGAGCTATGCAAGCTGGGATGCTTAGGTATATCTGAGCCAAACTGAACTGAATCTCCTATATCCCACACTGATCTGGTCAAGGAGTCTGTTGTCTGCACTTTTCTCTCCCCCCTGGCTCTTTTTATTCTGATTATCAATTAAACCTTCAGTGGAAGAAAATATTCCTGATTAAATTTCTATGACAGAAGTCTTAGTTTAGGTTTATCCATACTTCCTTTTTAAAAATCTTATGTCAGAAAATTCCTAGCCATTTCTGTCTACAAGTTAATGTAATCAGCTTCTGCTGTTTGATTTTTGTAGGAACATTTTTGTTGTGTACTTTCATGAAGGAAAAATACATAGAAGAGGAAAGAAAAATACCCTGTCTATAACAATTGTCTATAAAACATTTTTCATCTTTAAAGATCTCTGAATTATTTAAAAAATGTGGCTCTAGTCTTGAAATTATTAATGTATTTCCTAAGCCTTGTACTCTTTGTGTTTAATGAGGCTAACCATACATGTAATGCTAAAGCTGTGTAAAGATTTATGGAACTGAGATCTACCTGTACAGTTTTATCTCTAGAGCCAAAACAGTGAAAGTTGTTTAAGATTCCTTGCTTACATGACACTGGAATTTCAGTGGAGAACTTGAATTTCTTACCATGCTTCTTCCAGGGTTTTCTTTAAGTCTATTTGGAGAACAAAATGTAGACTCTATTTCCAGACTACAAAAGGCATCACACACTTTTTTTTTCTTTTTTTTTTCCTCCTATAGAACAAACCACATAATCTAACAGATGCAGTGCCAGTGTTGTAGATCATAATAAGGTTATGACTCTGCAAAGGTTAAAAAGGCAAATATTTCCTCTTAAAAATGGTCCAAGGCAAAAGATAATCATATAGCCTGCATGGGGTAAGATGTTTCCATGATGAAATGCAACAAGTGTCAGGTTTCTGCCCTGATTTATGTGTAGAGAAGATGCTTTTTGTTACAGCTTTTTGTTACAACTACAGCTTAGTTATCTCTAAGTCTGAAAAATCTGTTTTTCAATCTGTTAAATTGAAATAACAAAAACCAAAAATGATTTATAATTTGTGGAAATAAACATATAAATTTAACAGTGTTTTGTATCAACACTTGTTACAATTTTATAGGCAAATGCCAGAATTTGCAGTTACCAAAACAGTGTAAACCAAATCATAGCTGTAATATTATTTTACTTTGAAAACTGCTTACTTGGTCTGGTCTGATCCTTTCGTACATTTTATACCACTGTCAAAGTAGGGTGACTAGTTGCTCTTTCCCTGCAGATATTTTTAGTATATTTTTAAAGTGTCCCTTTGCAATACATTATCTACCCTGAAGGTGATAAGAAAATACAATTTTCTTTTATCAATCTGCAAACCAAATGCTTCTAGTTAAGTTGCACTATTATGAGAAAAAAACACAGCTTACACCCACCCACTTAGTTCTTGGATATCAGAATGATGAACTATAGAACTATAAGGGCTTATAAAATTTTAAGTTGCCTCAAAACCTTTAACTTCTCAACAACGACCTAAGAAAAGTTTTCTGACTTAGTTTTAAGGCAAAAGTTATTATTAACCTTTCAGAAAACAAATAGTATTACTTTCATTTTCTCTGTAGGAAATAAATTTAGCCATTAATAAGACCTTCCTGAAAGGAAAAGATGTTAAGAATTGAAAAGTCTTTAGATTTTAACTGATAGGAGTTTCTCTTGAGGGAAAAAAAAAAAAATTAAAAAGATAGTATTTTGTTAGTGACTAAAAATCTTATTAATCAATATCAGCCTCTGGGTAGAAGAATTGCAATTCATTTATATTTACAATTATAATAATTGAGTATGTAAATTAATTTATCACTTCAATTAACAAAGCAGGGCAGTTCACAAACCGGTATTGCATTTATATCTCATTATGTTGAAGATTATATATGATTTTAGGAAATTCAGGTTAAGGCAGCAATCATAAAATATTCAGGAGAGTCTAACAACATGCATAGAACCAATTTAGTTTCCTTTTTTCAACTGTAGTTGTAATTTAGTTGTACTTTTTTAAAAAAAAAAAACAGATATATCTACCATTCATCATAATTTCTTAACAGGTATGCTGATTTTACACCCAAAACAAGTAACACTTGTCAGAGTATTCACCTTGTAATTGCAGGAACCTTTGTTACTGTCCATACAAACTGAATTTTGAAAATCATGGGTTCCTTAGAGGGAGTGGGGGGAGTGAGGAGAAAGTAGCAAAATGTCCTTCCATTCAGCTGACACAGCACAAATTCAGGAAAGTTTTGACATTGCAGAAGTCATCTAGCACACTTTTAGGTGTTTGCATTTATTCATGTATACAGCAAGACCATGGTGGAAGCAGGCCAGCCAATATTGTTTTCCCCAATCAAATATATCACACAGTTAGTATGTTCAGAAACTAACAAAGTAAAAGCCCATCTCTAAACACCCATTGACTAGAAGCGTACCTTTAGCCAAAATGGATGTGGCCAGGCTTTTCACAAACAAAGTTTATTCTGTTATTCATCTCTTGGAAACAGAGAAGTCCTTCTATTAATAACCCTATTTTGAAGTTTAAAAAACAGGGGCACAGAAAGTTCAAAGGGCTTGTCCCAAATTATTTCAGGATTCTCTCTTATATCCAGGAGTTAAATCAGAACCTGGAATTGAAGTTTATTTCCATAACTGCAAATCTAGTCTTCTATTTTTGCTCTTAAGAAAGAAAGATATTTCTAGCTTACCCTATTGTTATCTTCTGTGAATACCTTGTCAACTTTTCCATAGAGCAAATTTTTCTGCTATATTTTTATTACCTATTCTTTTACATCTAGGAGAAAAGACTGGTGCCATGACCCTAAGGGCCATTTTGTCTTTAGGAGTCACAGGTAGAACTGTCTCACTCTCTCCTCTTGCTGGTGAATATTTTAGCTGTTGCTGCATTTTCTGTTTCTTATCTTCCAGAAGAAAAGTAGAGTATCCTTACCAAGGTATCCTTGAAATAATGTGAACACATTATTCACAGCTTTAATTTTCTACAGATAGTAAATGCATCATTTTGGAAATAACAGCACAATAAAAATGCTTAATTTTAATGGCTACCTGTCTGTAGGCATCTGATTACCCTCTGTAAAGTATATGGTAAAACACTCAGGGCACATGACAGTTATAAAGCGTCAGTAATTGTTCCAAATGAATTTGCTCTATTTTAAGGGTTTGGAATTTTATTTAATATGGCTTAGATAAGGCTCAGGAAATTATTTATTGGGCAATAATCCTTAAAACAAATTTACTTTTGCTGGTGGTTGACCAGTTATAGCTGTGTAACAAACCATTCATAATAAAATAAGTACAGGCATAAATGCTGCATAAACATCAACCAAACCATTTTAAATTAACGTAATCATCTGTTTATAATACTTGGTTTGATTCAGTGATTAGAGCAGCCCTTTACAAGAAAAGAAAGCCAGCCAGGGTTATTTTGTTTGGTTTTATTTAGTATGTGTACTTCTCGTAGGTTTGTGGGGAAAATATTGAGATAATAATAAGGTCATGCAATGAACTTGTAAGTCACAGATTTGATGGGTGCGTATTTTTGCCCAAGATAGGTATGTTACAGCTGTTATCAGCTACTCTTTTTAAAAATGTCTGTGCAAGGATGATCTTTTCTTGGCTTCCAAGAGCTACAAACAACAAAAAACCCTAAAACAAACAAATCCACAGATTTCTAATATGATGACTTCTGAATGAAGCTAAAGTTACATGTTCTTCTTTTCTGCAAAGACTAGCTTATGTTTTCTCAGGGACAAGGTGCTCTTGACATACAACAAATACTTTTGGTTGGGACAAGGACAAGGTGCTCTTTACATACAACAAATACTTTTAAGAACCACTGACTACATCAGTCAGGGTCAGATGGAAAATAGTACTTCAGTCAGTCTTCTACAATATATAGAAGATAATAATTTTGTAATGGTAAGCTGCCAAAATATGTGAGTAGTTGTTTCCTCTGGTGCTTTAGTTTTCCCTAAGTCTTCTCACTACATGTTTAATAAAGTTATTGTTCTATAGATATTGAAGTTCATTTAATGCATGAGATTGTAATGCAGAGAGGAGACAAAAAGACAATTTAAAGTCTTATGATTTTCAAACTGAATAAAAATAAATAGTAATAAGCTCTTCAGCCATTTAGGTGAAAAGAAGAATGAGCATGGTATTATGAAATGAGAAAGACAATTTAGGTAAATTCCAAAATAAAATTGAACAGTGTTGTCATCTTTGAGGACACAAGCATTGTGGATAATGTGAAAAAATGCAGGGAAAAAAAGTCTGATGATTACATGTGAAGTTGAATGAAAAGAATGCTGTGTGCTCAAATTAGATTAAATGGACAATATCCTGTCAGGATTTTGAAAGAGTTGGTACTTGAATACTCAGGTTATTCTGAGCTGGGTAACATGAGTGACTTTAGAACATTTTTTTCAGAAAGAATTACAGATGTAAATGGACACATGCAAATATTTTACCAATCCAAATGTTTTACCAATGGCAAATTATATTGCTGTAACATGGTGCTTTTCTTTAAAATGACTGGTTTTCTAGATGAAATTAACACAGAAACATTAATCCTGAACCTAGACTTCAGGATATTTGATATGGAGGCACACAGAATTTACCAGTTCATCTTGAAAAGAGTAGCTGATTAACAAGTAGGAAATTTTTATTCATGCATTCATTGCCTAGAGGAGAAGATTCAAACAGGTTTTGATAAAGAGAGTGTTTAGAGTGATAAAGGCTTGTGATTAATTTTGTGGTGGAAAGACGTTCCTCAAAGATCACTTTAGAGTCTATCATGTTTAATTTTTTTACCTAACACAATAGCTAGAGCATGTTGGTGAAATTTGCTAATGGCACACAATTGGGAAGGAATAAAAAGGTAATATAATCTGGATAACTGTGAGGGAAGAAGAAATCTGCTTTGTGAGAGTAAACAAGTTTGGCTTCTGTAGCTTAATAAAATGGAGGCTGAAAGAGAATATCTTCATTTTCTGTGATGATAATGAATCAGGAAACTTTGATGGTGGAATGCATGAGTTCAGATGGAGGCAGGTAAGAGCTCCCCCTTGTTATTGCTGATTTATAAAGATGTGGGGAAGCTGGGAGCAAAAACACGGAATTATCAAAGAAATTACCAGAGATTTTCCTTTTTGCTGACACCACCACCCCCAACACTCATGTCCTTGTCTGTTGTAATAAGTATTGTATAGTCTTGTCTTGTTTGTTCTTATGAGTTATGCTGAAATTCAAAAAAGCTTCACAATACCTTTACTTTTGTCTCACGTCATAGGTGATGTTAGGCAAGGCTGCACATGCTTAGGAAGGAACTGAAGTCAGGGTGAGTGGGCACTGTTATCCGTGGTGGTTGCTCTCACAGCAGGGGTAGCAGTCACACCACATCTCATGGCTAGATGCGTCCCATTGAAACACCTCATCTGCCCCTCCTCCTTATCTCCTGTCACTCCCCTTTCGAGAATACAAGGCTCTGTAGTTTCCAGTTTGCGTCCATTTATGGACCAGCATATATTATTAAACTGTGGGAATCACATGTGTCTTGATTAATGTTAGATCAATTATTAAGATTACTTGCACCTTCTGGCACACATCAAAGGATATCTCTAGTTTGGTCCTGTGATTCTGTCCCTGCTAGTTGTACTACCAGCTCCAGCATACTGCTGTTACCAGCTTCCAAAAGACGTTTTTGCCCCAGCTTTTGCATCACGTGTTTTCAGTTTCAAAATAACTTAGTGTTTTCCTTTCTACAGCTTGCATGTACAGTAAAAATAAATGCAAATACAGACCACAAGTTTAAAAGTACATAATCACAGATCTAGCTTTACTTCTGTTTCATGGGGATTTCTCATATCCATACATACATATTTAAATACTTTCTGAATCAGAACTCTTTAGGATGATGGTCCATAAATGCTTCTATCACTCTTCAGTTTCAAAAGCAATGCTTTAGCGAGTCTGTTCATCTGGGAGTTAAGTGCCCTTTGGACTATATATATATTTTTATATTATTTAAATATTATTTAAATATATATATATATACATTTTTTTAAAAAGAAAACTTCAGGAAAAAAATACAGTTTGAAGGCAGAAAAGGAGCTCTTTCTTTTGCTGTTGGATGAAGTGAAAGGTATTAGAATTTGACAAAGTTAATTTGACATCTCTATCATGAAAATTAATAGAAACATTTTCACTTCAATACCAAGTGGCACTTCAAAGACTTGACTCAGGTAAAGACTTCAAAACAAAACAACAACAACAAGGCAGCTTTAAGTGAATTTATCCAAATGGAAGTGGGAATAGTCAGATGTCTCTTATAGATCTAACCTGTCATTAAAATGACATTACTGAAGCACCTTAAGGACTCACTGTATTCACCGCTTTCCTATGTTTGTCCCAAATGTTTTTCAGTGTTTGCACATTGGCTTAAAGAAATGCTTATGGCCATACTGTGTATTGTTTTCTTCCTAGAAAGCTGTCCAGACGGAAAACATATGAGTCCTCTGCGGCTTCTATCTTGAGTAATCATTTGTATGTCTAATGAAGTGATGTAATATGAGTACATTAAAAAAAGTCTGCTCATATCAGCTTTGCAATGTTTTCTGTGCATGTATTTATTTTAAAGCACGTAATTTTGTCTTTGTATGAGTAGAGTCTGTGAATATGTTATAAGGAAAAACCCTGGAATGCAATAGAATTCAATGTCAAAAACTTATGGTTAATTTCATTTAATTCATTTATTTACATGAACTAGCTGGGGTTTTAGCCACTCTCCTAAGATTTTATCTGGGATCTTGCAGTACTTTTCACAGTGAGAAAAATGGCCAAAGCAAGCAGGAGATTACCATGCCCACTAGAACTGGAAAGGATTCTTGTAGCGAACTATTCTTTGTCCTATTTCATTTACTTCCACCACTAGTTTAGAAGCATCTGTAAGGAAGTCAACAGAGTTTTGCTAATGTAAGTTAGAGCACAATTGGATAGCAGTTAGTTTTTCCAGCTGTTAGCATTGTGTGTAGAGTGCAGAGTACAGCATAGTGTTTTGTCTCACTGTCAGATAAGTCATCCATGAAGCATACAGAAATCCTGGAGCAGAGCATGATCTCTAGCAGAGCCATCCCTAGTGCAACAAGCGAGGAGACTCCCACCCATCGTTTTTTGACCCCATTTTCTTATTCTTAACAAGCTGAACTTCTTGGCAGAGCATGCTTCCCCTTTCCCACTTGCTCATGCAGCTTCTGGGTCCCAAGGAAGGAAAACTTTAGTTCATTATCTTTATAATAACCTTTGAAGTTAAAAAGAAAACTATTGCAGTAATGTAAGACTGTAATATATTGTCTTCACTTTTTTTTTAAAAAAGATGTGGTTAATTTATTTTGATATTGACTTACTATAATTTTTATATATATATTATTTATAAATTTATATTGATACTGTATATATAAAATTTTTTTCATACTACATTTTAAACCAAAGGAGATGCCATGAAAATATGTATCAAAAGATGAAATTTAAAGTTGAATTTACTAAATGAATACTATAGTTCTTCTGATATTAATGAATATACAAGATTTTACTCTGTTACTTACATGGAAGCTTCAGAAATATTCTAGCCTGCCTACCCTGTTGATGCAAAGTTGCCAAAATCTCATGCTCTTGCTAGAACTGCAAGATGGGAAGATGGTGCAGACATCTGAGCTGGCCCTGCCTTAGGTCTGGAAACAGAATGGCCTCATTCAGACAGCGCTCGACCTGATCTAATAAATGCTACCTAGAGAGACTATGAAGAGGCTTATAATAATTAAGTGGAATTATGGGTATATTGGATTAGGTCAGTAAAAGCTCACGGACACTTACAACTATGATCCAAAGTGTTAACAAATCCATGTGTATATGTGTAAGTGTATATTCAGTCCTAAATAAAAAGGTGTCAGGTCAGTGAAGTAATACTAGAAGTACATTCAGTTTATAAAGTTCTAAGAGCAATCCTGCTGCCACTAGAAGTAATGACTTTTTTCACTGAATCGAGTACAGAAACTTTAGACAAAAATTGCATGGAAGTTAACTTACATGCTCAACATTAACAAACCATCAAATTTAAGAGTGTGGGGGAAGCCCAGTGGGAAAACAGAACAAGATTAAATTTCTTGTGATGTGGAACTGAATGAATGTAAATAATTTAGAAGAAATATTTATATTTCAAGAGGAAAATAATAAAGAAGATATCCTAAGTTATTATAAAGGGAAGTGATTTATAATGGCTATACTCTGGATATGCTTCAAACACTAATCAAAGACTGAAGATGTATAAATATAGCAGAAGTCTTCCTTGACTGAGTTCCAGTGGCAACCACCCGGAGGGAATATTTGAAGAAATGATAAAGGAGTTACACAGTTTGAGTTTTGTAATGTTTTATTAAATATGGGTAATTCAGAGCCCTGTATGTTAGCATGCAACATTAATTATACAATGGCAACTGGACAAAAAAAAGGAGAAAAAGGAAAAGAAGCAATTTTTCTGTGAGATCAGTCTTTGCAGAAAATTACAGTGAACAATTACTATAATGCAGATTTCTTGCAAATTCCTCACAGCAGGGAGTTAGTTTTTGAAAGAATACCAAAGTGGATAATGGAATCAAGACTGTGGAGAAAGAACTGCATTGTATAGTTTTACAGTTATCCCTTTTTATTTTTTTCTAGCACCTAACTAAATATAGACAGGTTTAGCTTGTGACAAACTTTTTCCCTACAGTGACTGCTCTGGTTGATCACAGTATTACATTTTATTTCCTGAAGACAAATTTTTCATCTATCTCAGGCAAGAACTTTAACATGAAATAAATCCTGCTCAGAAGTTTCCTTTCGATATTTGTTTGACATTTATCATCCTCACTGTAGATAACTGTGAAATCCATCCATCCATCCTTCACCGCGGTTAGAATACCCCTCTTTTGTCCACTAAAAGTTTTCCCTGATGTTAATGACTGTTTCAGCTTGCGTTCATTTGCCTGATGGTGAACAGATAGAACTCCATTTCTGTTCTTTTCAGAGTAATTAAACTGTCCACACTGAAAGGGAAAATCACACTAAATTGGTGTCTTCACTATAAATCGTCCCCATGAAGTCAAAAGAGCAGGAACATGCTCTTAAAATATGGGGGGAAGAAGGGGAGAAGTAAGGGGGAAGAGCCCTTCAATTTACCTATGATTTAGAGTAAAATCCTATTCTATTTACAGGATCACATTCCGGAAGTTAGAAGGGCTTAGGAATATTTTTTGTTTGCTTTCCTATACAAGCCATCAGCCTCTGCTATCCAATATACTAAAGAAAAGTACTAAAACCTGCTTGTATCATTCCTAGTCCTTCTACAAATTCTGTCAAAAAGTCTAGGACTGCTTTTGCAGTTTCTACCAGTACTATTCACACACCCCTAAAAATGTATGGGTTGATGTTTTATTTTCTTGAAGAGCCAATTTTCAATGATATTAACTATCAGGAACCTCTAAGAAGAGGTTTTGAAAGCTCTTGTTATGAGGACAGAAATCTGTTCACTTGTAATCCATTGTTGTGTCACTCACGTTTTACTTTAGCTCACATTTCTCAGGAAGGTGACTATAGGTGGTAAACAGAAGTTGGCTTCCGTCCCCTTATATCATATAGTAATTTTGGTATGCATATTTATGTGCATAAAAATAAACAGAAGTTTATATACTAATGCACACTTCTCTGTTTTCTTGCTATATACACATAAGTATAAAAAGAAAGAAGATATAGGGTTATTCACTTTTATGACACTATTGTCTATAATTGCTTATCTTGGTTCTCTGCCATGGTTTAATTGTGTTATTGGTTTAACATCCCAAAAGAGAATATTCCCTAGTTGCTTGACGTCAAATTTGTGTTTGCATAACATTTTAATTTAAGTTACTGTTTAAGCACATAACGAGCTCTGCATGTTGTAAGATAAAAAATATAACAATGTGCCTGTTTTGAATACTTTGCAGAAGAAAGGAGGGTATGTACTTTGAGTTAATTTCCACAAGGTATACAGAGTATAAGACATATTAAAATGACCCTTTTGGTCTATTTGAAAAAGCCACTGTTTTCTTGAAAGTGCAGTAACCTCAAGCACGTCTCCAAACCTTTTAAAGGTCTCTTGTAGAATATAGGCATGAAGAAATTGTATTTATATTGCATGTTCAAAGTTATCTTTGCTACAGAGACAATTGCAAATGAGTGAGTTACTTTATTTCTAAATTGAAAGAGTAATTTCAGCTCCTTTTATGTATTGAAACAATTGGAGACAATAACAAATAAAAATAGCAATGGCTAACACCCATAGCTTTGCACTGCCTAACAAGGCCTGATCGGAAGAGAAATTGTGACGTTTGTGAGGTCTGCTCTTTGCAAAACATAGGAGTTTGGAGCTGTCTCGTAAACTGGGTGAAGAAGATGTGCAGCAGAATTACTTACAGAATATTCTGAAGAGATAAACTCGAAAGTAAGAATGAGGGAAGTGCCTGCTTTTGATAATTGTATACCTAGGGAAACAGGCTTTATGTGTATGGTTTGTGCATGAGGTACTTTATCAGTTTCCCCTATTAGAACAATCCTGCTAGACGCCAAATACTGCTAATCATTTGGGGCAAAGGAACAGTCATGCGCAAAGGCAAGTTAAAATGGGCGTTGATAGTGGATGCCTTTTACTGCCCACTTTGCCATGCTAGTAGTGACTTTAAACTGTTGCAACAACAAACGTGATATACTTGTATCGTAATCTGCCATTAGATGGAGATTGGTTTCCTTATTGGTTTCCTCTGTGTATATAGCTTCAAGTGGAATAGAGTCCTTACAAGCACTAGTAAGCACCTCTGTGAAAAGAATAACTATTGTCAGTCTGTAGCTGACCTGAATGGCTGTTCATGAGCCTGATCCAGAACTCTTGTATACGATGGAGGTATGCTTGGGGGCATAGTTGGAGCATTGTCTCCATGTGCTCCTTTAGAGAGCCTTTAAAACTAGGGCTGCTGACACACCATAAGACATTCATTCAGAGCAAATCTTCTTTATGTGTGGCCGATCAAAAATATACTATATGGCATTAATAATAAGCTTGTGTAGGAATACTGTTCCTGAGCTTGTGAATCTGGTAATCTCCAGCAAAATTAGGGGAAAATAAATTATTACTTTCTTTAAGCACAGTTTTCATCTGAGACTTAGGTCAGATAAACCAGCTGATTTTTGCTGAAGAAAATCTAGTGATTTATTTACTCTTTCTTCAAGGATTTTATATGATTTAATATAGCTTGTAGGATAAAGGAAACTCGCCTGCTCTATCACAGACTGGCAAACTCTTTGAGCAATGCTTGGTAACTTATCAAATGCTTTATAATAAGGTATAAACCTCATCCCAAAATAGTAATAGAGAAAGAATTAATAACTCTCTGCTTATCTTACCTTTCAATGAAAAAGAAGAAAGAACATTTTTGGTCACTGCAGAAAGTTTAATGTATGTGGCATTATTACCAAGTATTCTGTTAGCTCCACTTTACAGAACCACAAAAAACATTCAGAATTTATGGGGCGGGGGGGGAAGGCAGGGAGGGAAATGAAGGTGTAGAGCAAATACCTGCAAAAATCATGAAGAGTGGGAATGAACTTTCAGAATGGGAATGAACTTTCAGAAGAAGCTGACTTGTATGCAGATTTCCCGTTGGCAGGATTTCCAGATCAGCACTGAACAGGAAGACAAAATCAATCTGATTCCCAAAGAAAGCCCTGCATAAAAATTATCATTTGCTCAAAAAAGAAAAGAGAGTGAGTGCAGGGGAGGGGTGAGGAGGGAAGCACTCTGCTATTCCTATCAGTATCTCAAAAATGGGCTTTTATTTCTTGATTTTACCTCATGCTGACATGGATAAAGGAAGCAAAAATCATCAAGGCAAAGATTTCAAGAAACAGTCTACATCATTCAGCCTTCCTGTGAACAGGAACATGGGCAGAATATTAAGAAGAAAAAATGCTGTCATTAATAAGCTACAAGGAAGTACATGCATACAGAGTACTTCCACATTCACTCTCTGACCATGAGGTTGTAAAGGCTTAAGTTACAATATTAAGGACCAAAGAATCTGTCCATATATGTTGCTCAGGAAGCATAATATTGAACAGGGGAGGGAAGAGAAGGGAGAGTTATTTCTCTTGGGTGGGGGGGCAGTGGTGGGGGTGATAGTGTAAGTTTTTGCAGCTTTTACAGCTAAGTAACTGTCCTCAGGACTTTGATAACATACCTGTTAATAACACAGGTGGATCTGTGATGTCCCTAAGCTAATTGGTATGAAAAATAAGCCTGGAAGAATGAAGAAGTAGTAAAATGGCATAAATCATGCCACAGCAAGCCACCAAAATCATCTACTGTGATCACACTTGGGAGTTTAATAACTTGAATGTGAGTTTCATTTGGTTCCTATGTCTGACTCCAAACACTAAAGAAAAAAAAAGTCTTAAAAAGGAAAAAACAAAACAGCTTTTAGGCAGAGTTTGGAAGTACTTGATTTGACAGACTTAGCACCAGGTGACAACAGAGGAGCTACCTTTAGCCATATGAACACCTAAACAAAGCTTACAGTAGCATGCCCCTGAGAGGAAGAAAATGGAGTTGCCTTGTTTTTTCTCCTGATTTTTTTTTTCCTGTTTTGCTACATCTAGCTAAAAGATTAAATAAAAGAAGGTTTAATATGCCAAGGCCAATCATTGCAGTTTTAACAACACAGTCATCTGGAGAAAGACCTTTGAAGACATTTTTGAGATGAGTTCTGAGAAATCTGCTCTTTCTTACTTTCTGAAGAAAAAATAATAGTGTTAAGCATCCTGAGCACTTTAGATTTTGGAGTATGTGACTTAAATGTGTTCCCCTCACTGTATTAAAAAAGTGATAGCTTTTTCCCCAGGGGAGACTCTTTTCATTCACATGCAATTACTCTGATACTCTGAAATCTGTTTATGTTACAGATTTAAAATGTTCACTGTGAGATCTCTATCAGCAAGGAAACCATTCTGGATTCACTGACCAGACACTAGTAATCCCACACTGCTTGTAACATTGCTGTATCTGGCTAAAAATATTACAGCTGGCAAGACCCATGAATAGCATTTAGGCCAGACATAACTTAAGAACTTTTTAAAGTAATAAATTGCTATTGTGTTTTCTAGCAGAGAAATTCAGGTCTATTTTTAAAGAAAAATCTGATGTATTTCTTATGTTTCCTCAACAGAGACATTGGCGTATGTGTTTAAGTGTTTGTAAGCACTATACCCTGCTCTATTGTGGTACGTCAATTTTCTTTGCAGTGTCTTGCTTCAGTTCTCATAAGAGACAATTCTCCTAAAAGAGCTGAATGAACTGCCTTGGTATGGCTCTCTGCTGATACTGATACTTTAATAACCTAAAAGATGCTTTCCCTGCATTACCACCGCGAGTGACAGGTCAGGGACTTGCCTTGCTTTTTGTTGCTTTCAACGGAAGTCTAAGGCTGTCTCCAACCTGTCTCTTCCATTTTCTTACATATCTTGCATTCCAGTAAGAAAGTGAGTTATTTATTTGTTCACTATATATCTACTTATTTATTTATTTTGCCACGAGCAGCAAGAACCTCTCTTACATTCAGGACGAGGCTTGCATTTTGTGTTTGTACTGGTCAGTGGGGGGGGAGGCAAAAGGAGCATTCGTTGTGGAAAGAAAAAAAGTTTGGCCTTGAAGATGTCTGTTTCACACTTCTTTCATGAACACTCCTTGAATGAAGAGCAATAGGTCCACAAAACATTAATGGCTATTCTGGGGGCTTTGTTTCATCCCAGCCAAGCCGGCATGGAAAGACTTGAAGTAGAAATAACTCAGAGTTGTTATTTAAATGTATTTGTTGGGCTTTCATATGTAAGGGAAATGAAAGGAGATACTGCGGTAGGAGCTTAATGATATTTCATGTACCTGTTGATGAACACAACTCTCATGGGAAAATATTTTATCCTTTCTCTTCCTAGTGGAAAAAAAATTAATTCAGGTTTTGTGGCTGCTAAAGAGGAAGTTTAGATAGAAGTTTTGTATTGAAAGGAGACAGAAGTATGTATAAAATGCTGTCTTGTATGGGTGTATTTTTAAACTTCATTTTCTCAGCCTAAGCAAGAGTAGGAAGGCAAAAAAGTGTGGTAAATAATATTTATGTTATTCATTTCACACATTTAGGGGATAACCTTTACTTGAAATGAAGGAAGGAGTAGCATATGGTAAAAACGGTATTGATTTCCTTTGGCACTACTATATTGATATACAATGAGTCTGTTTAAATAGCCAAGCTCCTTGTACCTCTACGTTTGTTGTAAAGAAATTCAATAATGAAATTTTCGTAATCTGTTTTTTGCACACCTTATGAAAAAAAATGTGCTTTAATGCAAATGAATTTTATACTCCACGTAATGAGTTTCAAAGTTATTAAGATATTACATGGTTGGAAGATTTCAATGAGATTTACTTGTCAGTTAGAGTTTTCTGAATTTGCCTTATCATGGCATGGACCAGTTCTCGAAACAGTTCAGAAAACCCCGCCCAGATAACATTGGGTTGTTTCTGGATTTTCTTTCTATTAGCAGTCTGTGAATAGGAAACATGACTCTAAAGTAAAACAAAGTACTTTGCGAATCTCAGAGCATCCATCGTCACTATAAACTCTTAACCTTTATGGTCTAGCACTGGCTTGCAGGAAAGGTCTGGATTTAAACAGCATTTTATTCATAAAAATGTACTTTTCCAGATGTTTATTATCATCTCAGGACTATGAAATGAAGCAGCAAAGGCTCTGTAAAATCTTGCTTTGTGTCTGTTTAGATGAGGAAGCTGACAGTCTCAATTGGGAGACAGTTCATTTTGCTAACTATAGGCTATGTAGCAAAGACAAAGTGCTGAAAACCTAGAAGTAATAAGGAAAGGAAAAAAAATGCATATCAGAGGTGGGTTTTGTTATTTATATATGGAAGATATCTCCATGGTCATAACTGAGGTTTATACTGTGATTTGTCTCTGAACTGCTGCTGCTAAGAGCAGAGAAGTGACATTGAACATAAGGGAACATCCAAATTTTTTTTTTCTTCAATTGTATTTCAGAGATTCATTTCACAGTCCTAGGTAAGGTGTAACAGAAAGGAGTATCTTCTTTCTTAATGCTGCAAATAACAAATTAAAATGGTGTGTTATGTGTGTCATTCTCCTTTTAGAACTAAACACACAAAAGAAACTGTTGAGCATATAAAGTTAACATCAGAAAACTAAATATAATTGTATCGCAAATTGTTTGAAACGAGGAAGAATGAGTGGTGAATGGTTTCATCCAGAAAGTCTATCACTTAGACTAAAACAAATAAAAAAAACCTCGCTTACTTCCCAAAACAACCAAACACAAATTGACACATCTTTTATTTTGCTATGCCTGAAATTGCTGACCAGGAGGCAGTGTGGTGACCTCTGCTCTCAGCCGTGATCATGGCATTGAAAAGTGTCATTGTGAGAAATTGGAAAAGCACAGAAATTCCATCAATGACTGAGTGGACACACACAATACAGGATGTGCTTGTTATGGAAAAAATTGACACATTACTTATAAGATAAATGCAACAACAAGGCTGCCACCTGGTACCCTGCTTTTTTAGTTTTATCTTTTTTTTCTTTTTTTCTTTCTTTCTTCTCTTCAGATGTTGTATACCTCCTAGCTAACAAAATGTGAACAGTTTTAAACACTGAAAATAATATATACGTATATATATACACATATGTATATATACATATATATCAGCTAACACATATGAAAAGGCTAGCTATACGTGCACTCCTAAGACAATGGCTTGTGGGCTGCACTGGAGGTGTCTAGCACTGTTGTTCATTTATTATTGGATAGCGTGCTGTAACAACAACTTAATTTACAAAGAATAACGTATCAGGGACAGCCAGTTCTGCTAGTGGTGCACAAAGATTTCATTTACAACATTAAGACACACTATAAATTATTTGTGTATTCCAGGAAAAAGGGTTGGACATATTCTTGTTTAAAACCACCTAAGAAAACTCAAGAGTTTTGAAATGGCATTTTTAAATACACATTATGCTAATATTTGTCTTTTATTTGTGTTATACAACTGCAACATTTTTAAGTGTTACCTGATATCCTATTCGTTTCATCATTCATGTCTTGAATATTCTCTCTCAATAAAATGATAAACATGTTTGCGGTAGTGGTCTTCAATGATAATCACAAAAGACAGATGTTAAGTTTTTGAGACAGGATTGTAAAATATGCTTTTCTGAAGAATGAAAGTGTAACAAAACACTTAAAGCACTCTAATCCCTATTAGAAGTTTTCACTGCATCTCTACCTCTTATGGTCTGACACTACCTTGTTCTGTAACCTTGTCATAAATATAAGCTGACTTTCTTTTTTACTAGTAGTGCATCTGAGGTGTATAAGTACATTAAAAAAACATATACATCTCAGGAGAGTGCTAGGTGAGCTCACTTGTCACTCACTGGTGAAACTCTCATTCTGCAGCTTAAACCAGTGCTTAAGTAGCATTGCTAAGACTGTGTAGACTGGAACTCTCCAGTCACATATAATACAGGAGAAGGAAATACTGAGGTCTACTTTTTGCAGATGTACCTCAGGCTGCTATCACTCTTGTTACTAGTAAAACCAAAGTGATTATAGCAGACTGAATAACAAACTCAAAGTCATTCAAAACATTTTTCAGTTTATCAAAATGTATGAAAATACATTTTCCAGTGTATGGAAAATCCTTAAAGAAAGCATCAGAGGTATTGATATCATGAATAATCTTTATCTGCCTTATTTTATAGAACTGTATTACATGGAAATACTTGGAGAGCAGTATACCACACCACATACGTGACACAGATTTAGGCCTTCAGTCATATTGGCAGGTCATAACAATACAAGTGTGACTCACATATGGTATAGAAATGGCTTTGATTAACACAATATTGTGACTATAGTCACTGTGCTCAGTTTCTAGATGGAAGATGAATTAGACAGGCTTTGCTATTATTTGGCATGTTTAGTAGTATGAGAGAAACAGGAATACTTACCAAGGGAGGCACCATCCAGTCTGAGTAAGTGTATCATAACGTATTCTTTGCATTTGGATTCAGGATATCCTGTCTATAATAACTTCAAATATCTGCTTCATGTTCCTATGCAATTTATTTCTACTTTCTGTTGTCCTACACACTTGGGAGGGTCATGAAATTCTCTTGGTGGAGAAGATACAGTTTAACTTGTCAGATTTCTGAGAGGACATTAGTTGGAGAGGCATCTCCAAGGAATTTTCTGATCTTGTTAACTCTGATCTTGCAGAAATATTATTCCATCTAAAGAGAGGGAAAGATTCAAGTCAGATTCCAACGGACTTGACTGATATTTTATTTCCAAATTGTTCCATTCAAGAGAATATGATTACTAAAGATTACTTTCAGAGTAAAATATTACTCATTGTAGATTACAGCATGGGAATTTGGCCTATATTCTTAATATTTCTCCCTTTTGATGGGAGGGAGGGAAGGGCCATAAAAAAGGCAAACCTGACCACACCACTGTGATATTTATGGGAAATACTTTCTACAGATATTAATGTCAAAATGGTAAATCTAAAAAATTTCATTTTTTCTACACAAACTTTTCAGCATTTGAGTGAGATATGATGCTGTTTGTCATATTTGGTGTATAATGTGGCTTACTACACTCTTAAATAGCTACATAGTCTGCCTTCAGGGCTGTATTTCACTCACATCAGGTGTTGTCAGGTGATTCCAGAAGCAGTGAAATAAAAAGTGCTAGAAAAAAGCAGAAAGCTAGTCTTTTCCTCTGTTTTTTTTATAATCATGCACTAAATCTTTTTTGCAGTCAGATATACAAGAGAGCTATTGCTTCCATAGAAAAGCAGTAGAAGCTGAAGTACGCACTGGGAGAAATGAGTGCTAGTCATCCACTCTTATCACTCACTTGTTCTGTGACCTGAGGAACCCTCGTTCTGTACTTTTAATCTACTGAATGAAAACCCTTTAACAGCTGATGACAGCTGTTGTGCGCTTCATGCTTGCACTTAAACAGTGAGAAATGCAACACTTCCATCATGGTTGTATGTTCTGGATATGAACATATTAAACAAAACAATGAAAGCAAAACAAAACAAAAAGTTTAAAAAGCCTCTGAGTGAACCAGCGAGAACTGATTATATTGTAAAACTAAAGTTTTCCTGCAAACCAAATTTAACTGTACTGGTAAATTCCATCAGAAGATTAAGTGACCCCTGAAAAGATAATACTGGAATTAATCTGGGGTGAGCTAGTCAGATGGTTAGGCAGTAGCTTATTAAAGTTGTCAAATGACTAGAGATCAACATGTGATGTCACACTGGGAAATATAGCAGAACACGCAGCATTGGAAGTAACAATTTATTCCCAAATTTGTTGATATTTGCCCTTAAATAACATTCATTTTGAAATGGGATAGTACTTTCAGGACAGGCGTAACTTATCATTCCTCCCAGAGCTCCATATGCAAATCTGGGCTCATAAATACCACCTTGCATGCCAGCCCAAATGGAGGTTCATTTTTTAATAACACTGATTTGTTGCAAATGCAAGTTTCTGGAGAGACTTGCATTGAAACTGTGCAAAATTGGGATAAGGATATTCCCATTAGTGAGCAAAGAAATTCAGATACTGAAGTTTCCGGACTGTTGATGTTGACACTTGCTAGTACTGCCAGTGTAAACAGTTTGTCAGGCATTATCTTGTGTTGTAGGTGTGTGTCGTGGTTTAACCCCAGCCGGCAACTAAGCACCACACAGCCGCTCGCTCACTCCCCCCTGGTGGGATGGGGGAGAGAATTGGAAGAGCAAAAGTGAGAAAACTCGTGGGTTGAGATAAAGACAGTTTAATAGGGAAAGCAAAAGCCACGTGCACGAGCAAAGCAAAGCAAGGAATTCATTCACTCCTTCCCATGGGCAGGCAGGTGTTCAGCCATCTCCAGGAAAGCAGGGCTCCATCACGCGTAATGGTTACTTGGGAAGACAAACACCATCACTCTGAATGTCCCCCCTTCCTTCTTCTTCCCCAGCTTTATATACTGAGCATGATGCCATATGGTATAGAACAGCCCTTTGGTCAGTTGGGGTCAGCTGTCCTGGCTGTGCCCCCTCCCAGCTTCTTCTGCACCTGGCAGAGCAGGGGAAGCTGAAAAGTCCTTGACCAGTGTAAACACCACTTAGCAACAACCAAAACATCAGCGTGTTATCAATATTATTCTCATACTAAAATCCAAAACACAGCACTATACCAGCTACTAAGAAGAAAATTAACTCTATCCCAGCCAAAACCAGCACAGTGTGTCAAATATCTGACTAACAGATCTTAGTAGCAAACAAACTAGGAAGCTTCTAAACAAGAAAGTACAGGCATCTGGGAGAGGATAGGTCACCAGCATCCTTATAAGTGTGCAACTGCAATTCTCAACCTTTTCAAACTATGATTAGTCATCTAATTGTGCGTCCAAATTTAGTTGGTGCATTTTGCATGCATAATTAATTGATTTCCTGAAGATCTCTCCTAATTTTTAATTACTGCTGAAGCTAGCGTTAAATATGGAGTGAGCCAGTCTGCACACCAATTTCCTTTAGAAACTGGATGCAGACAGCTTGTGACAAGCGTGAGTATTCGTGGAATACAGAAACTGGCTGCTGTCTAGGCTGGGATATGTGAACTTGAGCATGGGTTCAGGTTGATTCACCTACTGTCTGACTGAAGTCATTTGGTCTTAATTGGTTACTGAGGCATTACTCAAATATTGGCATAGGAGGAAAACTTTTTACATTTAAAGAAACTCTTCTGAAGCTCTTGCCATTTACACCTGTAATCATACGAAAATATAAAAGTGTAATACAGAGTGACAGAAACTCTTACCTAATCTGATTTTCAGGGCTGAAATCAGAAACTGGATGACAGTGTATCTGCCTTGTTCTGGTGTGTATTTCCATACCTTGTTAATCAGATGAAAATCTCTGCATGCAACAATTATCTGAGCAGCAATACCACTGAGACAAACAGGAGCTTTGCCCAAGTAAGGACTTAGTGATTTGGCCCACCTCTTTCCTGTAATCCATGCTGCTTTGTGAATATGAGGAATTTTTCCTTTAGGTGGACATCCCAAAGCTCCACAGTTCAGTCAACATACACTGAAAACAGTAGTAGCACTAAACTGATGCTCTTTGTGAAAGAGCTTTGCATTTTTCTAACAAAAAGGTCACAAATTTGCTGAATATGTCCCTATTAGCAACACGCTATTTCATTTCCCTTTCTCCATCATCTAACAACAAATGGCTTTAATAATAGCTTTGCTGCTGTATTCCAATTTTCATCTCAGTCTCTGCTCTGCTTCTGTAGAGAAAATCTTAACAAACCAAAAATGGAGGTCCTAGCTCCATTTTCCATTTGTTCTTTCTTGCCTTGTTAGGTTAAACTCTTAGCATGTAAATTAACTTGAATATGCTTCACTATCCTTTTCCAAAGCAAAGGGGTAGTGTTGGTCAAACAGGAGATCACAGGAAATAAAATTTTTCACTTGTATGGCTTCTTCTTAACATCCCAAAGCACTGCACAAAGTTTGACTGCATTAAACCTCCTGCATTTTAGAGGGTGAATGTTCAAATCCCAAGAAAGTAAAAATATGGAGAAGGAATGACTGATCCCATCATCTGCAGGAGAGCTGTAGGTAAGGTTTAACTCATATAATTACCAAAAGAGTTACATATCTTGTATATTCCCAAGACTGAGATTTCTGTACTGGGATGTGTTTAAAACAGACTTTTCTGTTATGCATTTTCTCACTATAATCAAACATGCATTTTATTTGACTGCCACTGTGGTCGTAGATGTTATCAGTAGGGTCATAAAGGGGCTAGACAAATTCGCGTGCAACAGATCAATAAACGGACATTGAAAGGACCAGTCTGGCGTGTCCTGTCTAGCTTTTCTAATATAACAGGTACAGATATTGGGTGAATACAAAGGGAACAAACCACAGAAAGTGACAAAGCTCATGTGTTTAAATAGAGTTTCCTATTGCTACTGCCAGACACAAATATTTGGCCACACAGAGTATTGGGCTGACACAGTAAGGCATTTCCTCTGTTTTTATGTATAGTTTCTTCCTATTGATATGCCCAGCACCAATCCTTGTGTTCTAAGTAAAAAATCTGACTTAGGTATTACAAAAAGTATTAAAGGAATTTTCTCTCCTTCTCCTTTCATGAATGTACCACATATGCTTGTCACTTAAACTTATCAAATATTCTAATTTGAATATTGTTTTTAAAGAAACGGTGAGAAATATTCAAACAAAAAGTTCAGTAAAGGCTTACTATGTTTTTATTATTGTGGGTTTTGTTTTTTTAAACTACATCAGGTCTTCGACTGAAAGAAAATCCTGAGCTTTAAACTGAAAACTGATTCTGTTTTTTACATGAATGCCTTATCATTGCTCAAAATTATTTTCTGTTCATACAGATGTGGCTAGTAAGTCTTTCCTTCCACTCATTTCTTGTGCTGGTCTACGTTCTTTTCACTCTGCACCTCACTTATACACTCTCCTGTCTCTAAAGAAAATTCTATCAGTTCACAGTTAATTATATTATTCTAATAGAAGCCAACCTTTAAAATAAATGGAGACCTCCTTTGAGCCACTTTTAACTTGTTCTTCAAACTGTAAAATATCCTTTTTCCTCCCATGGAGTTTTAAAATTGCAGTAACAATTATTGATTATTAACATAGTCTTCTATAATTCAACCCTTACTCATGTGCACATTATTGCACTTTTTGGTTTTTATTTTGTTGATTATTTACTGTATTCAGCTACCATATTTATGATTGGTTTATAATTTAGCATAAAACACGTGCAGGATGTTATGTGCCCTCGCAACTCTATTGATAAAATATATAACATATAAAAAAGCAGTATCTTGTACTGATATTCCTCAGCCTTCCAGTATGACCAAGAAACTTTACTATGTTATTAAGACCTGTAGTGTCAATTCTAACTGACATAAGAGTAAGACTGTTAATTTATCTAGAGGATATCATAATAGCTCCATCAGAAG
Organism: Mycteria americana; assembly: GCF_035582795.1. Classification (NCBI taxonomy): domain Eukaryota; kingdom Metazoa; phylum Chordata; class Aves; order Ciconiiformes; family Ciconiidae; genus Mycteria; species Mycteria americana. The sequence goes on from NC_134365.1 coordinate 143,177,633, forward strand.
AAGCTCTGTTAGTTCAAAGGCAATAGCTTATTTAATAAATGCCTTAAGTAATAAAAAAAGTGTAAAAAGTCAGTTTCCTTGTGTCAAAGACCAATAGTATGACATGATTTTGGTGGAAGTTTCCAAATATTGTAGTAGAACTAACTTGGGAAAAGCTCATACTTAAAGTCAAACTTTGCTTGCAAGGGTTGAAAGCTTTTCCACATGTATAATAGATATAGCTATACTAATTTCATCATTGGCTTTAGATATTTGACTTTAACTGTGTAAGAATAGGAACTTGTCCAGGTGTTTTATGTGACTGTGGGGTTTTGTGCTACAGACAATAAAGTTTGTCTTGCTATCTTGTCTGACTTGCTCTCTTAAATTCCAGACAAATTCTAGTGCCATTTTTCACACGAAATACAATTTTACACCCAGCAGTATGTGGAATTTAAGCTGATGGGTCCATTTGGGCTTCCACTCAGTGCAATTATGAGATTTGGGATGTAGTTCTCTATGATGACTAAAGAAGGTATACTGTATAAGAACCACCATTCTTGTGCATAACTATCTTTGCTACACTTTTCAAATACACAACCCTTGCTCTGAGTTTGCAGAGAATCCTTCTGGAATGAGATCATGTCTGACTGATGCTTCTGCTGCAATAAATACCATGCAATGTAAAAAACTATGGAAATATGATATTTTTTAAAAGCTTTTAGAGACTTTAGCAATGTTTTCAGTTACAATATTCTTTGTGGTGTCTTCTAATTTCTGTTTCTAGCATATAAATCCATTGGCGTAGCATCATGGAAATGTTACTGAAGGGAAGTTTCAGAAACTAATTGCAAGATTTTCTTACCAGTTGCTGCTGGTTACACAAATCTGATTCTGCTAAATTAGGAGAGGTTTATATGTCCTGCTAATAATGCATCCCCAACCAGCTCTTTCCACATAGATTGGACAACCAGTTGCACACTGTGGTTGTGACAGTGTAAGGCATGAGGAGAGATTTATTTATATACATACCACATTGTATAGGAATCTATAATATATTTCAAAGATTTCTGAAGTCAGATTCTGAAATCTTTCTCAAAGTTTCTGAAATCAGATTACTCTTCCCCCTCACTCAAACACACCCATGAACAGAGGTTTCCTATCCTTAAGAAAAAATACTGTATTGTACAACTGGGATGGCATATTTTGGACCCCCTGAAATTCCTTACTAGATATAAAATATAATTTCAGAATGAAAACCAATAGACATCATGTGCAAAATTAGTATTCAAAAGAAAATAAATTTAAAAACTGAAAGAAAAGTACTGCCCTTGCTATACCTACCCTTTGTTCTTTTTCTTTTTGTGTCTGAAAAATGTAAACTTAAGAGATCAATGGCAAACATATACCCGCTGTTCAAGGTGAAATTACTAGTCCTCCTCCTAGACTCTCTCTCTTGTCAGCCAATAAGCATTAATTGGTTTTTTATCTGGTGGATTTTCTGCAGCCATTTCTTACCGTTGAACACTGGGTAATCAAATTAAGTGACACAAACACAACGCTGTAAGAACTGATTCAGAATATTTATATTATCTTATATTCAAAACTTAAAACAAAATTTGGTGTGGTTGTGAGTTCGTGTACATGTCCACACACACTCTTGTATACCTGTAACGTATATAATTGTTTTTAATTATAGGACAATATGTCACAAAGAAAAACTTTAAAATATTATTTTCATTTCAATTTCTAAATTACTAAAATGTTAGATCTTTTCTTCATATGAGATAGAACAGTAAGAACAGGGACCACTAGTGTCCGTAACATTACTGACACATAAGATAACATCAACAAATATACGTGTGTATGTGTATATATATGCATATTTGTCTACACTTTTGTTTGTTTGATTCAGTAATAGATAGAACACCTTTACAGGTGGAATCTGCTTGTTCTTAACCCAGTGTGTTAACGACTTCATTTTTGATCTCGGAGGTCCTTGTGATAATGTAATATAGCTAGCTTCAGTCTTGTCACAAATAGTGTTTTCACAATATTCTAGGTTTCACAATATTTTCACAATATTCAAAATATTGTGAAATTGTGAATTTATTGTGAATTTTTAATAAAATGAAATAAATTTCATTTAATAAAATTAAATAATTAAATTTCATTTAACAAAATGAAATAAACTTTAATAAAGTGAAATAAATTGTGAATTTATTTTCACAATATTCTAGTCATTATTTTGAGGGCTGGGCAATATCAAGCCAGCCTGTGCTGAACAAATGTCACTAAGATAGAAGCCTCGGCTCTAAAGAGCTAGCTTATAATGTAAATAGAGAAACAAACATGTTCTATTATCAAATAATGCAATGACTCACGAACTTAGTATTTATTTCAGAGGCATGACCTTAAAGAAGTCATTTGACTTCACAAAGACATTTCCATGTACTTAAGCTGATGTGTCAGAGTGGAAGATTCACATTGACAGGAGGTTACTGGCAACTTTACGTTAATATTTCTGAATTAGGAATCAGAAACATGCTATGGATTCTCTAATCTGTTTGGCAAATTGAAAAGTCAGCATTTTATCTTCTGATACAGCTGCAAAAGAGAGAGAATGGAAACTGTCTTGTCTTTGCTTTTAATTTCTGTACATTCTAAACATTAACAATGTCCTGTACGCTTTGTGTAATAGGGAAGTATTGCAGCAAATGAGATTCATCAGTGAAAAACATCCACATTTGTCAAACAACTTCTGAAACCTTCTGAGTGTTATGATTAGAAATGCAAATATTTCAGAGGATTTTATTTTTAATATAGAGTAAATATTTTTACATGCACACAATTGTGTAACTACATATGATGCTGGATGATCATACACAAACAGTGCAACGTTTTAATTTTATGAAGAAATATAATACACTCTCTGATAATGAGCAGGCCAAATAACTGGAATTTTATCTCAGTGTTTTAGTGACATATACTGTGTTTTCATCTGGAATGCCAGGGGTACTACACAGGTCAAAATTCTCCATATCTACTCATCTAAAAAGGTCATTCGTGTTTGCTTCAAGACTAAGATTAGATGATGAAATATGTTTATTGGTTAAATCTGAACTCCAGGAGCATTTAGAGAAGGACATCACAAAATTTTCCATGGGTATATTTTGATAATGAAAGCCTGCAGCATCAGAAATGTATGTTGAATACTAGTAACAGTCATGAACCTTTCACTATAATTTCCTCAATTTTAAGTATGATGGCCAATTAGCAGAGACCAATCACCAAAATTAAAGAACGGGGAAAAAAAAAGAGTATGTTTCTACAGCAGAAGTCAGTGAAAGACAGTACTTCATGATTTTTGATATTCAATTTTTGACAGTCATTAGCCACAGCTAGGAGCTACTGAATCGATCTGACCATGCTACTGTTTGTTTTCCTTTGTCAACACTTTATCTGAGCTTTTGGAAACTTCTCAGAAAGGAAAAGAGTACAGCTGAAAACTAAAAGACTAAACTTGCTTTACATGAGCAATAATTATAGAATTACATTAAACTGATTAGGTGAGCATCCCAGAGCAAAGACCTGTGGATCTGGGGACATATTTAGTTTCAGTATCACTAAATCCCTATCATGAATATTAGTTAATCATTTCTGCTTTCAATTTTTATAAAGTGAATGATACCCATAATAATTTTTTTTTCCAAAAGGTACGAAAATATGCCTGGTGGCATATTATTATATCCAGACTGAAAGATAGTGCGTTACAGATACTCATTTGTATATATTCTCTCCTTTTTTTTTTTTTTCTGGTGTAAAGAACTATTATAATTTTTGACAGTCACAACAAAAGAACAAGTGACAATATTTGAAGTGTTATAATTATTCATGACTTGGGAGGAAGAAAGCCCTCTTTCTCTCTCCATGTTCGCAGGCCCTCCAAAGCATTCACTGTTAAACGATCAAACATTCCAGTCATACTTAGGGAACAATTTAATGTGTGCTAAAGTCAATGGGAATCTTTCCACTACTCTTTGCATTAGCTTGTTAGATCATAGAGTTTTTAGGATAGGGATAGTCTTTTCATTAGGCGCAAACCATGCAAAGCAAATATGATCTCAATCTTGATTACTTAGTACAGATACAATTACAGAAAATAGTAGTGTGTTTTCAATCCAATGTGTCAATGTGTGGCCTATGTGAGGAAAAAAAAAAGAAATAGTAATCCTTTAAAATATTTCCCTCTTTTCTTCTTCTTTTCAGTGCTAGGTGAAATCCCAGCCTCCTTTACACTGACTTGCTTTCAGTACTGGCTTTAATAGTGCCAAGATTTTTCCCAAAATATCAGTTTAACAGATAATCCTACATGATTTTATTTAAGGTAATTTGATATCATGACATTCTTCATTCTTTGCTCACTGATTCCCATTGGCTACTTTCTAACAAATATTTGACTAAAACACAATAAAATAAATGTTAAGTACTGAAAGGTAGATGAAATTAGATAACTTATTTTACAATACTTCAGACTTGCAAATAATCCATAGGATTCCTATAGGTTGGAGCTTGTTTACCAGCTAGCACCAAATGTTTATCATAAGGTATATCGTTAGTTTTCTTTTTTTCCATACTCAGAAGAAGCATAACCTATCAAAAGAATACGCCTTTTGCCTGGAAGTCTAAATATTTTTAGGTCAATTGAGTCACATCTATTGCTTACTGTGTGTTATTAGGTTAGTCATCTACTGACAAATGTAACACAGATTCCAAATAAAATTATTTTTATATCACTGTTTACAAATCTGAGTTCTCAGCTGGGATTAGGGAGATTAGAAAGCACAAACCATTTAAAAAAATCATGAAGATGTGTTATCTTGTGGCAAACCAGCAAATCTGTTATCATCTTTGGTTATCTTGTCTGTGTTTTGAACAGAAAAGTTGCCTATGGCTGAAATTACTCAGTAGAGACAAACAGTAGACACACATGGTACGTCCATACCATGCGCAATGTTCAACACACAAATTGGATTTTGGGTGCTAGCTGGATCCAGCTGGCCTCTAGCACAGCCTTAGGGCTTATGTCATCTGCACTGACAGACAGAAATGCCCAAGGAGCTGCTCCGCCAGAAAGGATGTGCCCACCGCACAAGCCCCTTCTACCTCTGACATACCATCACGACATCTGGAGTTGGCAAAAAGTCAATGTTTGCTTGCATCTAGATACTTCTGTCTGAACATATCATTCAATTCCATTACATTGCCAGACTGACACAAGTTGTATTTTTGAGGGGCAAAGCCTGGATTCCAAATTATTTAAAACGTGTCTGCAATAAGAATGTAATTCTAATTGTAAATCTAATTCCCACAGCTAATCAAGTCAAGTCCAAAGGGATCCATAAACGGGATTTTTTTCCCTTATTCACTCACAGCCCAATGTATAAAGGTAAACTGTTGTAAACTGTTGTTATAACAAAATTTGCTGCTTATAATAGTGAATGCTAGTCTCAGTTAACAGAAAAATGGTAACTTTGAAAACTGAGGAGCAGATGTGCCACCCATTCTGTTGACCTTGCTATGATATCACAACACCTCACAGAGCAGCAGGACAGACAGCTGTATGTAATAACCTCCTGAATAATCATATCTTGTAAGCCGGAACACTTAGAAATCACCTTCTGAGTAGACCTGAAGAGTTGCTTGTATTGTTCAAAAGTTTGAAACTATTTGAAAACTTGCTTCCTCCAAACCAAACTTGCAAGCGAACACACATTCTTTGCAATTTTCTGTGACCTTACCAAGTCACACCTCACTTCATGTAACCTCAGGACTTCAACTTGATTGGTTTTGCTTATTTATTTATTTATTTATTACTCCTGTAGATACCTAAAAACCCAGCTACACTGACTTCACTCTGCAGGTTAAGTAGGAGTAACAATGTAGTCTGCTGAGAGCTAAGCCACAGCTTTGTTTGGAGTCCTCTTAAATTATTTGATTATAATACCATTGCTAACATAGAGTGCCACTACAGTATTACCATATTCACTATGATCTCCCAAACTGCAAAGGTCAACCCATGCGGAGACACAGCAGCAACAGTATCAATGCTAGGTCTTATTTTACATTTCAAGGAATCCAAGTTTAAGAAATTATTTGTGTAAGTTATCGTCTTTAAAAATAGCCATCCAAAAAAGCAGGAGACAAGCTTTTTTAAAGTATTGAAGCAACAATTATTCAAAATGTGTAGGAAAATTATATGCACGCTCTGTTAACATTTGCCAGAATACAGCATTTCTTTCCCAGCTTGCGAGCTTAACTGACTTAGTTGAAGTAAAGAGGCAAACTGCAATTTTTTCCACCTTTGGTCTTGATGAGTGCACTTTCAGAAGTATGTTACAAAGTGGCTTGTGAGTCATGTCAAATAGAGATAGAAATCCACCACCTTCACCTCACTCTCTTGAGTCCAGTGAGTGATCAAGGGGTGCTGAGAGACAGCAACTGCATTTGATCATAGCAGATTGTTTTCACTCACACCGCTGGTTGCATGGAATGACTGACAACCATACGAGGAAATAATAAGTGCTAAAAGGGGCAATGATATGTTGAGAGAAAGGAAAAGAGAGAGACATAAATCACTCTTTTGTTAAAAATAAATTTGTAGGTGATGGTTGTGATAGTTGCTTACCACTTTTCGAAAGTGTTTTTACTGTAATCTTATGCAACTCCGCTTCTGCCTGCTGCACCCGCCTGTTATCTCCCATATTAAATACATGTAATAAGGGCTTCAGGGTAGACAGTGTCTTTTTTATGTGATTGTACTAAGCCTTATGGGATGAAACTGCAATACATGTAATTATTAATGAAAATAAGATATCAATTAATATTACGATTTTATTATTAGTATGAGGTCAGGAAGGGCAGGTGATGACCAGTTAAGCCTTTCATTAGGATGGCATTTTTGCGCAGGTCACCTTTTTTAACAGGATAATACAATGCATCTTTTTTTACAGTCCTATAGAGCACACTGTCTGTGTTGCTGCTTGACAAAGAATTAGGAGATTTTTTTTAGATTGTCTAGTCTTAGATGTATCCTTCCCCCTCCCTTTCCCAGGCTGTCACACATGTGTAGACATATAAGACAAAGAAACTACGCAAGCTTGACGTTTCATTACTTGGCATGAATTTAACACAGCTTTAAGTCAAAGCAAGCAGCATAGCCATAAAACTAATGCAACATATGGTTAAATGAGTGTGCTTAGTTACATTTATTACATATAGCCATATTAGTTTTAAGCATATGTACTGTGATGGTGGCTAAAGAACCCTATCAAAGTTAAGACCTGAGTGGAGATAGATAAGAAAATATGTCTCCCAGAAAGTTTATATTCTAAATGTCACACAAGAAGATGAAGGCAGAGAAGGATATGACCTATAAATAAATGAACATGATGATGACTGACATGTTTTTTATTTATTAACTGTTTGTTGTTGCTGCTTTTCCCTAGATAACTCAACCTAAGGAATTATCTTACAAACTTGCTGAAAATAATTAGCAGAAAAAATATCCATGGCAGATGAGGCTTTGAAAGCTTTTGATAGATCCTGTCTAGGTCAGTGGAATATTTTGCCAATGAGGACTTTGATAGCACTAATGGAAGTCCACCTGAGCCCCTACTGATGATAATACTACCAGCAGACACACTGATAAATTATAATGGGCACAGCAGCAGCAGCAGCCACTCCAGAAACATCCTTAAAGTGAATTTCCTTTAATGGCTGGGAAGACAAATGGCTCACATTTTATCATTGGATTCCTCCTCTTTCAGAAAATTGCCAATAAACTTCCTGTTCTTAGCTGAAGATTTGGCAGCGACTTAGACATAACAAATTTAACCCATTCAGTGGCTTTCATCTGTTTATTTATGTCAGTTATTTGTTCAAACTGTTCTTTTTAAACCAACCTATCTTATGTCTTTTCATATCTGAAATTAAGATAATTTGGTTTTTAAATGGCTCGCAAACTGCAGGAGTGTTTCTGAGGAGGCCAGACTCCTGTAAAGTTGTTATTCAGAAATGATTGCCTGTACTGTAAGTACCTAAATTCATGAGGTACTTCCCATTTAGATTTGGGAGTTTCTTTCTGGTCTTCCCAGCTCATACCTAACTCTTCCTAAACCCAACAAGAACCCCAGAGCATTAACTGTGGGCATACAAACAAATGTCATCAAATTGCTGTGGCTTAATGAGCTACCTCGCATTGGCTGAGCTTGTGTGCTCTGTTAGCACTCTGATTTTCTTTCACTTAGCAAACAGCTGCAACAGCCACAGTTTGAGACATTATTCCCCCATCCCAAGTTGTTTGCTCTTGTTCTGCTGCTAAAGACCATCCTTGCAGCCAGCGTGGCAGAACAAATATTCCTTTTCTCTTACAGGTTACTTTAAACTCCTATTCACTGCTCTTTTAATCTAGTCTGTTGCCTTATAGTAAGTGGCTAACACATATGCAAACTTTTCTTCTGCTGATTTAGTTTCAGGGAATGATGATCTCTGGAAGACGTACGGTGCTAAAGCTGGAGTTAGTTTCACTAGTGCTTGTCTATAAACGCCTTTAGCTCTTCTAATTACAAAGTAAACCACATTACTTGGAATCTGTGTGAAGGAAATTGCTCCACCTTTGGGATGGGCTAACAACATGCTGATGAATAGGTGGCTCAGCTGACAGGTAGAACTTGACAGTGTTCTCGCAGCTTGGGGATCTCACACTCAGGTCCTGTAAGTGGCTTGATACTTGAGGCACTTTCAAAGAATATCTATGCATACCCAGATCTTCTTATGGAAGTTACTGTCAGAGACATTAATGCTTCCAGAATTGCCTGGTCAGTATATAATAGCTCTTTTTGCTCAAGCATTCAGTGAGAGAAGTTAGGAGACTTGGGTTCAATGTCTTCATCAGTCTGCTGAGTTTCAAAAATATATTCTCAAAAGACAGCAGTACAATAGAGGTTAGTTTAGGTAGAAAGCACTCTCTGCGTTCCAGGTGAAACTGTACTTTGGGTAGCAAAAGAAACAGGATTATTTTGGCCAGGAAAAGCACAAATGATATAATCCAGTGAGAAGAGCCTTTGGAAATCAATATCACTACCTACTACTGAGACCGTCTTTTATGTAATTATTTTGCAAAGAGGAAAATAATTCCAATACTTCTGATCTTCTAATTTCTCTCTTTGTAGTCCAAAAGCAGGAGATTTTCTAACAACTCCCAAGAATGACTTTTGCAGAAAACTTACTTGCTGTTTGAAGCTTGCAGTTATAGTGTTTGTTTGAAGTCCACAGGTCTGTGAGCAACATCTTAGAGACCACCAGCTGCCAAAGGAGTTACCTGCAGAGCTATTATGTTTGGTTTTGAACATCCAGATCCTTAACGTTGTGGCTGTAGATGAAACCTAAGTTGCTGAAGAGAGCTGACTTGTGAATGAATGTGAGCTGTGGCATTAGCATTAAGTATTTAGGGACTGCATTTCATTTCTCTTTGCTTTCATGTAATGATACTTCCGCTCTCCTTCCTGTGCTATTAAAGTGCAGTTAAAGTTTAAGATGCCCATACATACTGGTAAACTGTTTTTTGTTTCTTATATGGTGTTAGGCATATGCTTTTCTGTAATCCTTAAATTATGCTATAAATAATTCTTTCTAATATTAATAACTTAACAGTCTGTGTAGCACTTTAAAACTAAAAAGGTTACACAGAGCTTGTAAGGTCTGACTCCCAGGCACTTTGTGTCTGTATCTAATCTAAAAGAGAATGGAAGCAGGGGTGGATAACTAGCCTCTGATTAGCTCAATCTTTCATATCAATGGAAGTTACAGACCACATTTGTCAAGATCAAATCAAGATTTCTATGGGTATGTAGGGCAAACTGCACTTTCAGCATTTATGTGAATGGTACACGGAATTACCTCAAAAGTATTAATCTGAATCAAAATCTAACTGTATAAACCCTTAAATAAATGGGCTGATTACATAGCACAGGGAATAATTAGGCTTATTATTGAAGAAGACATGGTCTTGTCTGTTTGCCTGTGGTAGGAGCTTTTTTAATGCTATTAATCATATTAACTACCATAGCACTCAAGGAGCCTGATTGCACTGTACTTGTGTAATGCCTAATACAGAACATATAAGGTCCTGTCCTCCAAAGATATAGGCCTAAATGGCAATAGGGACATAGGCTGTGAGTACACATAGGAATTGTCTTGACTCACTATAGTTATAAATATCACCTCCAGCCTTGTGCTGTGTTGATTAGATGCTGTGGTTTCTGGACGAAGTGCATCGGCAGAGCAAGTTTTCAGCTGTCCAGAACATATTCCACAGAAATACACTGTATAACCTTTCTGCATGTTTCCAAACATGCAAAATGAGAATAACCGTCAATTTAATCTCATGATTAACTTATTCGTGCCTGAGCGATATTTTGAAAATTAAAGACACTATGCTATAGAAATGCTGTTATTGTGGTGGAGTCAGATATTGACCAGGAGTCTGACTCCTTAATTAGGTTTAGTTTCAGATAAAAGGAAGAACCTTGGTTTGAACCATCATGAATGCGAATGGAGGGTATGCAAGAATTGGAGTCAGTTTCCAGTTCATTGTCATCACTGGCAACCCATAAAGATATTTTCTTTTGTGTGTGAAATAAAGCTAGACAAGCACATGGATAACAGAGGGAGGGTCTCCACACAACAAAGTATTAGCTTTTTTCATCATTGTTCTCTTTTTCTTGAGGAAAAAATCAGCAAAAACTAAGCATGTAAGATCTTAGTAAGGATCTCAGTGAAAACAATAAATAATTGCAGGAAAAGTTTGCAAACACTATCTATAGTGAAAAATTACCAATGACAACCAAACAGTTTTCCATAAATGTTAGGAAACACCTATGCATTGTAAATTGATCTCTTTATAGAATGATATGTCCATTAAAACTGGGAACATAGATCACACTTTAAGATGAGGGGATGCATTTTTGTAAATCAGGGAAAATAATGTTGAAATCATAATTAGTAACTAGGAACACAAGTTCCCAGCTCACATAGATGCCAAGACCAAATGTGATCCCTGTATAAATAAAAATGAGAGTTCAGTGTAAAATACTGCATTAATATGACTCCAATGACAATTCCATATCCTATTCTAGAGTTTACAGTTTTAAAAGGATATTGATAAATGGTGAAGGTTGAGAAAAGCCTTGCAAGGATGAATCATAGTCTGGAAAGCCTGCCTTGTAGTAAGAGACTAACAAAACAGAATGTAATTATCTCAACAATAAGAAGGTTAGAGGGGTGACTAATCATGATCTGTAAAGTATGTAAGTTGAAAAAAGAGGTTAATACTAAAAGGCTCTTTAATTCAATACGCAAAGCCAAAATGAAGTTCAATTTTGTAAGACTACAAGTCAGGAATGTGATTTTGATAGTGAGAATAATTATGTACTGGTAAAATTTACTCAGATGTTGTAGAATTTGCACAATGTGAAATATTTACCTATTTTTTTAGGGAAAAACTCACATACTTTAGTTCAAAAGTAACTAGATGGCTTTATAAAAAAAAAAAAACAAAACACAAAACCCGAAACCAAACCAAAAAAACAAACTGATGAAGCACTTAGCCTAAATGATACAAAAGATCTCTGTAGATAATTATAATGGACTTTTCTAGCTTTGCCTTTACACAAGGAAGTCCAGAGCCCAGCAACTGCTTCCACTTTTCCAGGAGTGAAACAGTGTCTCTGTTAAAGTCAAGGTCTGTATACCCCTCATGAAGTTTAAGGTTGCATCTCAGAAATAGTATAACTACAAATTCCTGTATTTTGCTCTCTAAAAAAGACCTAAATAGGTGAAGCGAACTTTCTGTACTACTATCTATGGCTACAATATTCCGGGTTTGGACCTTTCTCAAAACAAGAAAATAACACTAAAAGCTGTAGTAAAAAATGTTAAGGAGAATGCAACTGGAATGTAACTAAAAAGTCAGGCACATATCATGGCAAACATTGTATTTTGGGAAGTTCTGGTGAGTATTTGTTCTCACAGTACACTACTCTGTAACTATCTTATTGGCCATGCAGGTGGGACTCTACAGTATATTTCTGATTCATCTGGCATATAGCATAAACAGCAGTACAGGGAGCATTTCATTTTACTATAAATGAAAGATTTTGAATTTTAAAAAATATATGTGATTCTTCTGGGTGGTATTTTTGTTAATCTGTGTAATTTTATGTTAAAATAGTTACAGATCAACTTTTTCTTTTATCAGCAAACCGTAAGAACATAAGCCACATAGGAAAGAAATTTCTTTCTTGAAATTCAGTAAACAGCATTTTGGGGCCACTCAACTAGGAAACATTTACTATTTCCTCCAAATCTTAATTTTCTGCATGTTCATTTCAAAATTATCTCTCGATTTCTCCTGTTTACTTGGTGGACCTGGTGGACTCACTCTATTTCCTTTCAATTCCTTTCTGTTCTGCATTTTGGCATGAATTTCTTCTGCAGTTCTCATTTACTTGAAGCCTTACGAAGGACTATGCCTGCTATGTATTATCACCCTTGTACCCAGCAAATGAGTTCATCCAGTGACCTGAGTAGAAGATTCATTGTGGATTTCAGTCCGCTTAAGATGAGCCTTTTTCACTATGAAGCTAGTGAAAGATCCCATTCCAGCTGCATAAAGTCTATTAGGACCGCACTGGTTCAACCTTACATAAAGGGGAATGGAAGTCTGTTGGCATTATGAATATTCGAGTAAGAAGACCAAGCAGACAACAGGGAGGGGTAAAGAGACAATTGTTCATGCAATTGTAGAAAGCCCTCTTGTTCTGCTTTAAGTTTGCATTTTTAATATGAATTATTTGGAATGAATAGCTAACCAAACAAACAAAATTTGCGAGGCACTTTTTCTTTTATTTTCTTTGTTAAACAGTTATACTTTCTTGCTATTAATTTAAGTATCAGTAGGCAACACGCTATATCTGATTTAGAAATGAACTTGTGGAAATTTTACAGTGATTGGACATGGGAGACCAACTCATGCCTCAGTTTGACTGACACAAAAAAAGGTTGCATGGGATGGAACCCAGCAGAGCCTGGCCTGTCTTCAGTCAGACTGTCATGTACTGTGATTTCTTTAGATTTCACTGTTTACAAGTAGAGTCAAGTTGGGTTAATACTAGAATACAATGCCTCCTTGTAAGAAGCGATGGTGTTACTTAGCAAGTGGCATTCTTCTCTCTGAATGATTGCTCCTGGACTCCTGCTTGCTGTTATAAATATGCAGTGGATTGCTGCAGATATCCCCCCAAATAAGCCACAGCTTCCAATCGTACATTTAGCTTTTTGAAAGTTGTAAGAGGAAAAAAGTGCACTCCACTGTTCTGACCAAATGCCTTTTACTTAAATCCTTTGATCATATACTTGTGTAGAGTCTATGGAAAGTCTAGCTTTATTGCTGTGTTTGAGAATATTTGGGTCATAGTTGCAAACATTAGTTGCAAACATTAGAGATGATCCTTTGGTAACATGTAATAAATTGCCTCCTGATATTACAACACAGGTGGGAGATCATTATTCAGATTAACTAGTGCATACTTTAATATCCTCCAAATTTATCTTGTAAAATGCATGACATACTCATCAAAATAAAGACTGTCCTGCAAAATTTGGGACAGATGGCAGTGCAAGATGACATCTTTTCTAAATGTGTCAAAATGTTCACTCAGTCAAGCAATATGATTGGTTGCACATTCTTGGTGCGTTATTAAAATAACAAAAGCAGTAAAATTCACTTGCATGAACACCTGCTGCTAGAGTCACTTAAAATAAGTAAGGCAAAACATATAATTAAGTAATATAAAAATAATTATTTCACTGACAAATAAGTTAACAGTTTAATGTAGCTATTGCATTGCTTAAAATGTTTTAAGTCAGTGAATTACACCTGTACTTAGATTTACAACATTCAAAACCAAAACATGCCTTCCTAAGTGATACTGAAGGAATTATCCTTCATACCATACAAGAAAACACTATATAAGAACAGACACACAACAGGCCTACTATTGTCTGCTAGATGGTATCTTTAAATCAGATAGTATATACTCCTTTACCACTTGAAACAGGAGAGCACAGAAGTGATTGATAAGCCCGTTATCACAGCCAGAATTCAGATTTGAGAAAACAAAGCACTGTCTGCCCTCGTCTTAGCATTTGACATGGTGGTAGAAACAAAGCATCTAGAAAAGAAGAGCTGCTGATTTTTTTTTTTTTTTCATTTTTTTCAGCATTTGAAAATGTCAAAGACTCAGCTTATGAAGTCTAATTTAAGTCTTATGGCAGGAAGTGTCATCAAGGCATGAATGTTATTTTTGTTTCAAATTATGGAAAGATCTTCAAGACACCTTTATTTTGTTCTCTGCTTTGTTCTCAGAGAACTCGGCCAATCCTCACCTGGTCTCAGTTCAGGGTTTCGTGCTCTGGGAAATGTGAAGTGCTGTTATTAAAATGATCAAAGGAACATGCTGCGAAGTGAAATGAGACGTATCTGTTGGAGGCCTGAGCACATACTTGCTACACCACCCTCAGTCTGAAATTATACACAGGAAGTGAACCCGAAACCCTGTGTTGTAGTACTTAGCAATAACCACAGGGCCCCCTCTTCAACCCTTGCACTTGGCCTTCACAACAGTGGTTAGCTAACTAAAATGTGGATGTTAAATAACTGGTCTGCTTGTGGAAAAAAAAAACCTGTTTAAAACAATTGGGCACTGGGCAAATGTCTACTTTGCTATTGTATGGGAGGAAGGCGAAGAGGAACAAAATGCTTCAGTGGTTGGTATGCAATTATACTGTTAGCTCCATGTAAATGCACATGGGTGAATATGGTAACAACAGGCTGGTACTGTAGAAACCGCAGCTTTAAAGGGTTAACAAAGACTGCACTTGCTGTATACGATCGATCATGGAGCAGGGAGAGCGACAGTCTGAACTGTGCGATCCCCCGACACACACACACACACACACACAGACGTTTACTTCTCCGTGTGCCAGATGCCCACCTGTTCAGCCCCACAGGCCCCCGGCCCGGCTCTGCCACCGCCGCTTCGCGCGGGGACGCGACGCTCCTCGCCAGAGGCTGTGGATGGAGGAGATACGGTTCCTGTAGTGATGGGGCTGACTGCGGAGAGCTATTGGCTGCCGGCTTCGCAAATTTCATTCAGTTTGGTCCAATAGCAGGAGGAGAGCGCCTGGTACAGCCTGGACCTCTCCCCCCCCCCCTCGCTCTCTCTCCCCCCCCTCTCCCTCTCTCTCCCAGCTCGCCTTGCCTTGCAGATCAGTCTCTCGCCGGCTCGGTCTCTCTGCATAGGCAATCACAGCTCCTACTCGCAGACCCAACTCTCCCTCTCGCACTGATTGCAATGAATTTTCTGCCTGAATGTAGGTCGCTTACAACCGAGAACACGAGTTTCCTTCAAATCCAGTGTTGTTGTCTTTCTTGTTGTTATTTTTAATCCCCCCCCCCCCCCCCCACCTTCGTGGTCGTTGCATTCCTTTGGAGAAGCGAATCGCGTTGGATTCCAAAAAGGAGAGCAGGATCCGTGTGTGAATAATCCCGGTTTCATGATAGCCCGAGAGGATTTCCTGAAAGAATCTGGCTGTGTAAAAAAGACCCCTATGCTTCTGCAGCTATTCCAGTGTTAAGGTAGGAGTACTGGATTTGCCGTTTGAGTGTTCATTTTCATTTTTTCTGTTGCCTTTCCCCCCCCCCCTTTTTTTTTCGGCGAGGGTGGGGGAGAGAGGGAGAGGTGTTGCAGTTGGTACTCTGGCAAAGGGCGAGCAGTTTGCTGCAGTCGTCTGTGCTTTTACTTTTCCCATCATGATAAAGCGATACTTTCTTTCTGCCATCTCCACCATCATACGCGATCTCGTTGTCACATATGCATATTTATGCAAATTTATTTCTTTTTTATCCGCTTCGGTCTCGTCCCCTATATCCCGCTTGCACCATAATTTGTTTGGAGGCATTTTGCTGCAATCAGCTATTTGGAAAGGCTCTGGGGTTCTGTGTGAGATGTTTACAAAGTAGCTCTGCCTTACAGCCAAATAAACAGAAGAGTGTGGAGGAGAGGAGGGAAAAATATCTGCAGTACAGGGAGAGAGAGAAAGAGCGAAGCCACAGTTTCCTGCAAGCGCGGAGAGGGGCAGGAGCGGTACCTCATGCTCGCTGTGCGCCTGTGGTTTTCAGGGAAACACAAAACCAACACGTAGGTTTTTGGTTAACCACTTCCCTCGCCACCACCACAACCACAAAAAACCGAAAGGGGACGGGGGCGGGGGGGAGAACAAGGGAGGCTGCTGTTCAGAGGAAATCTTGGCTCTTCTTGGATTAAGCGGTTCACCCGCTTTGGCTGTAGCTATTCCGTGGTGGGTTTTCCTTCTTCCCTTTTTTGGGTTTTTTTTTTCCTTCTTCTCTTTTCTTCTTTTTCTTTCTCTCCTTTCTGGGCTCGGGTAAAATGCCCGCTTTTGTGATGGGCATGGGTTTCCGCACGTGATGGAGCAGGGACTGGCACTGGGGAGAGCCAGCGTGCGCGGAGCGGTGGCCGGGGGGGGGGGGGGGGGGCAAGAAAAGAAAGAAAAAAAAAGACACGCACCACCACCACTCCCCCCCAGCTCGACAGTAAATCGGCTTCTCTGCAAAGCTGGGGCGGGGGCGGGCGAGGCGGGGGCTGGCGGCGTGAGGCGCCTCCGCGGCCGCCGCGGCTGCGCCCCTTCCCCAAGGGAAAGGCCGCCGCCAGCCCCCCACCGCCCTGGGAGCGGGGGCGGCCCCGCTGCAGCGGCCCTGATGGACGCCCGTCAGACGGCGCGGGGGAGGGGGGGCGGCGGGGGCGCCGGCAGCGGCCGTTGAACCCACCCACCCCCACAGACATTTCCGCGGGCGCGCAGGGTCGGGGCGGGCAGGGCGCGCCCCCGCGCAGCCGCTGCGGAGGGGCGCGCGGGGGCGGGGAGCGGTGGTGGGTGGTGGGGGGGATGTCCCGCCGTCGTGCCTTGAGCGGGGCTAAGAATAGATGGCGGCGCGGCCGGGAAACTTGGCCGGTTTGGGCGCTCGGCGTGGGGGGAGCGAAGTTTGCGGGGGGACGCGGGCGCGGCAGTGGCGGCGCGCGGCCGCCAGGTGGCGGTGCGGGCCCTCCCAGCCGCGCCGCCGCCGCCGCCGCCGCCTCCCGCGCCGCAGCGCCGCGCGCCCCGCCGCGGGGCCGTCCCGCGCCCGCCGGAGCTCGGCCGCCGTGCGGGGCCCGGGGCGGGGCGGCGCGGCCCCCCCCAGCGCTGCTCGAGCCCGCGGGCAACAGCGGGGTTTTAACGGGAAGTTTGCTTTTTCCGTGCGGGTTGGGGCGGGGGTGAGAGCGGGGAGGCGGGCAGAGGTGCGGGATGGAGTAGGGGCGCAGAACTCCGTCACAGGCAGGCTCGGATGCGAAGGAGCGCCTCGGTGCTTGGCTGGGCAGCTGGAGCGTGCCAGGCTGGGCTGTGACAGCCTCGGTAATGCCGCGAGCAGAGGCGGAGGATAGCCACTTAAACTGTGGTACAGGGGGCCTGCCTTCGGCTGTTCGCAGCTACAGGCTTTGTGGAGGTTCGGCTCGTCATGCGGATGGCAGAAACGCACATGCAAGTTTAGATGTTTCGCACTTAAAACCAAACCGCCACCAAAAAAGAAAAGAGAAAAAAGAAAAAGGAGCTCTTTAGCCATGTTCGATCAGTGCTGAAAGCAAACGCCTATAAAATTCTAGACCGATTTCTATTTTTAAATGATTAATAATGTTAAGGGCATATATGCGTATATTTAGAAGTAGGTGATCAGAAAACAAAGCTTAATTGGATGAATTTACAAGCAGTTACGCTAAAACGGAAATCTCGGATATTTTTCTCCTCCTAAAACATAAATGTAAGTGCTAATTTAGATATCTCATAAATGGAAGGGCAATAGTCCACATCCCATGGGACACAAATTAAGTTCATTAATTATTAGATGTATAAATCCTCTGTTAGCACTAAAGAAATAAACTGGTTTTCTGTCCCCTAAGAAAAGAACTAATTATTTCCACTGGTTTTAATTCCTAGGTAAGAACACAACTTTGCGTTGTAAATGTGAGCTGATTTCGTATGGCAAATGAACCCTGCATTTTATTTTCATTTTACTTACAAAATACGCACTTGATATTAGATCTATTAATATCACCGACGTAGGCTTCTATATAGGTAGCGCCTGTATAGATGTGCATTAAGGCAGGACATTTCCAATATTTTTTGCTGATACTACTGAGTAGGGGGTTGCATGCATTGTCTTATGAATCATATTCCAATGCATCATTAAAGACTGAGAACATGAAAACATGCCATGCAGTTTTTGGTAACTCAAAACAGGAAGATCTATGATGGCATGTAATTTTCTAAGAATAATATAAAATGAAATTTAATTTTGACTTACTCATTTTTATAATCTTGAAATTATTACCCCTTTCTGTGTAAATACAGCTGTTATTGCCCTCTCTCTTCTCTGTTCATATGCCTGCATATCATATAGATGCAATTATTGTTGGTATGCTGTGTGCAAGTACAACCTATTAAGCTGTGCCAGGTACTAAAACTGAAATTCAGTTCGGCATCCAAAATGCCTTGGTCCTCAAGAGGATTCTAATTCAAAGCTAATTTAAATGCTTTTTTTTTTTTCCCCTTTTAATTTTTTTTCATTGAATTTAATGGCCCTTACGTTTGGTCTCTACTGGAAAACATTTGTGTAGACAAGAAAATACATTTTCTTCCTTCTGCATTTCTGGAAGGAGTGATTACTTGCCTAGTATTGTTTTGAAATGCAGTGCTGTATCACAAACATGTAGACTGTAAATTCAAAAATTCCTGATGTTTTTTCTTGATCAGCAAAGTGCAGTGGTCAGTGATGAGGTGTCATTTCTTTTAAAGGCATCACAATGCAAGCAAACAAAAGCAAGCCTCAGCATGAATGAAACAGGCCAACTGGATTAAATTAGGACAAGTGGCAAAACCGGTAGGTTTACTGGAGACGCTGTGCTATCCTATATACTTTTTATTCTTACACGGACTTTATCTTTTTAGCTGATCCCATGTTCCTGGGCAGATCATTCACCTGACAATTTTTACATTTGATAAAAATGTCAATCTTAATAGGCATCCTTCAGCTGAAGACCTGTCATGTAGAGATGAAGGCAAGAGGCAGAAAGAAAAGCTGTTTAAGTGAAGCTTTGTATTAAAGATATCGTATAGAAACAAGGATTTGTTTGGCTTATTTTTAACAAAAGAGTGATTCAAGGAACATTTACTGACTGCTGCATAGAGGTTTGCACATTTGTTTTTGACAGGTTCTCAATACAGCCTCCTCTTGGCCTTTCAAACACGCATGCTGCTATTTGATAGCTGAATCACATAGTGTAAAGAACAGCTCCACCTGGGTAGGACAGGAATAAGCATCATGCTATAACCAGCATATAATTTAGTCATCCTGTCACTTGAAGACTTGTCACGGAGATTCAAGATCTCTTCTGCATGAGTAAGATTGGTTAGTTATGTGCACTGAATTGTAAGGCTGTGAGTCTTTAAGAAAAAAAAATTCTAATAAACCCAAAACATAAACGTGAGCTGCACAAATCAATATAAGGCTCCCATGTCCAATTGCAGCTATCCAATTGCAGCTATCCTCTGTCACAGCTCAACTCAGGTGTTCTCAAGCAATGTTTGTAAAGCATTTATGCTGTGAGCCATTTCGATCCTCACACCTGACAGGGTTATGTACTCAACTCTGTCACCTTTTAATAGTTCTCTGCTTCTCATTGTATTTGTTTTAGTAGTCCCCAGATTGGATTTGAAAGGAAAAAAAAAGCACCAATAAAAAAACCCCAAACACCAAAGAAAAAAAACCCACCTTGCTGTCTAGTGGAGGAAAAACAAGTTCTATTGATAATACTCTTGGAAAATTATTTGCAATGAGATAGGGCACAATGCTAATCAACTTTTCACAACTTGAAAATGGATATAAGAGTAGAGAAGAGAAAATTGAAAAATATAATATATAGACAGTTTGCAGTGGTTGAACTTAGAAAGTAGGAAATTATTCTGGAGATGTTACAGGCAAACTCATCCCTCTTTAACCCATGTAAACTAATGAGGATGAATTTTGACATTAAAAATAAGCTGTATATGAAACAGGATATTTCATGGCTTGCATGCATAGCTTGCATGAGGATCTGAATAGAAGCAGCCCTTGTAGAGCACTGGCTTTTCCTGTGAGATCTGCAGTGGGGCTTTACCAGTGTCACGGCTAATTCAAACCGAATGCATGACCACACACTGGAACGATCCCTAGCTGCTGGAACGAACCCTAGCTAGGAATGCTCGGATTTGTACTGTAGGAATCTAAAAATAAATTGTAGTTACTGATGTCACAATGTATGATTCTTTCTTTCGGCTGTCTTCCGTGCTGAGCCCACACACCACTTAGTGTCATAGGACGTATTTCGGTAAGTGGATGCCACTGACTAGCTTCAGTAGAGGGTTAGGATTTTCCATGCTTGTCTTTCTTCTGTTATTTATGTGCTCACTGAGATTTGCAACTTGATGGGGAGGCTGAGCCTTTCAAGAGAAGTAAGCTTTGAAAATGAATGGCACTCTTATTAGAAAAAAATATTTGAGACAGTATCACAGTGGGCTGATTCAGTTCACTCTGAAAACTAGAGCAGTACACATAGCTGTCATAATTTACTGTTATTCAAATAACTTCCTTTAAAATAATTCTTTTTCATTGCTTGTAGAAGGACTATTTTTAAATATTGCACAGATTGAGACAGAATCATACTAAAGAATGATTATTAGACAGAATGTAATAATTTCATAATAATGTAACTATATAAGAGATTTGTAAAACAAAATGTTTGGTTTTCTTCCTAGATTAGCCAACAGTCAATTATAGCTAATTCTGCAGTGGCTGTTATGATTTCATGTATAGAATGAATTTTGAGATTTAGTTACAGAAATCGTTGAGACTAAACCAATTCAATATTTCACTATAATAGATGACAGATTAAATAGTAGTGGCATGATTTGATGATAGCAAACTTCATTCTAACAGTATCTTTCAGGTTTGTATCTGTTGAATGCAGTAGACAAAAATATATAGCCTACTGCTTCTCAGTGCAAATGAGTCCAGGGTAAGACCTTTCCTTTGTCCTCCAAGTGGAGGTAGTCACTGTCATTTAGGAGAGGTCTAATACAGCCAGAAATGGAAGAGGACAATCATGAATAGGATTTCTGTCCCAAAGTGTTGCTTGAAGTGATCTAGTGGCTTGATTATTTTGAAAATGCCTATTGCTGTAGTGTCTGGGTCGGTTACAGGCCTAGTACAGACCTGGAAGGAACATATTTTCAAACTCTTGGGACTGTGCTCTGTAGTGTTGCTGTCAAGTTAATGGTCTTTCCAAGTAAGACTGACCAGCCATGTTGATCAGTGCCATCATGTGGTGATCTTGTGATATTGTTGCCAGACATCTCTGGGTTGACGATCAAGCTGCTTTATGTCTTTAAAGTCAGTTTGGACCGTTAGTGAAAAAATACTCAGCCTAATGGCAACAAGTCTTCTTTCAAAAAAATGTTTAGAAATACTATGGAAGTGGCTCAAATAAATTAGTTATATTTTCTGTAACAGGATTTCTTTTATGCTTTTGAACTCTGGTGGGAAGTAAGTGGACAAACTTCGATATCTCTTCTGTTTGGTGGTTTTTTATTCCAAACAGACTGTGCAGTAATCAGCTCCAAATACCTATTTGTCCTATTCCAATGAACGAACACTACATTATATGTCATACTTTTAGCTTCTGATATATAAAACCCGTACTTCCTATCCATCCAAATTTAATAAAACAAGGACAAAGCTGCTAGCCTCATTTTGAAATAAAGAATTTGTAATGGAATCAGATTCTTCATGTCTATTTCTATATCTTCATTTCATGCTGACTTTTGTAGTCCTGATTTTAGATTTCCTTTTTAAGATTTCCATAAATCTTAAGCTTGCAAAGTAGGTGTGCTAGCCAGTTTTTCATCTGTTAAATAAAGTTGTTTGCAGACACTACACAGAACTCTGCTATTAAAAAGAGCTGGGAATTACTCAAAATTTATCAATATTACAATTATACATCTGAAAATTATTTTTCTGAAAATAAGTAAAACATTTTTTCCTTTCTCTCTACTGCTTTACTTACTTTACTCCACCAATCTATATCGCTTATCCATGAAATATCTCTTTTGAGTGCTTGGGTGTATTCAGAACATGTTGCAAATTACCTGAAAATTATATAGTAAATATATTTATACTTTGAGATATGATTCTACATTTTATGATCTGCTGTGAAAGATTTCCAGATCTGTCTTTTCAAATAAACAAAATTAGTATATTATTCATATGGCACTATATAAGATATAAGCCATATGCTGTATAACATACAATAAATTTTTACTCATTTTCTTATTGGATGTAACATAGACCATTAATATTAGCAGATTTGTGTAACAGGACCAAGATTAGCAGACCATTGACAGATTAGTGTCATGGGACCAGGTCTTGTTGGATTCAGTATAAAGATTCCTGTTAATTTCAAAAGGCTTTTGGTCAGGTCTTATGAGTAAGTAGTATTTGGATAGAATTATATGGAGTATTTGCATAGAACTGGCAATGTCATACAACTTGAAAGTTTTCTGCCAACTTCATGTTAAATTCTGCCAATGAAATTGCCTTCAAACCTTTGAAAAGTAAAAAAGAAAGCAGTAGGCTCTGAAAAATAATGCATCTCCATCCCTTCCTTGAAGAGCTTATTATAGGTATGGATGATTATGCATACTAAAAAAGTATCCTAGATGATGTAGGAGCACATACTGTCTCAACTCGTGTTCTGTTGGTGACTGTGTTTATAAAGGCAAATGGTTGTACAGACTTGTTACTGTGATTTCTTCCTGAAGTTTCTTGGATTTGCTTTTCAACAGAAGCTGGGTACATGTTAGTAACCAAACTGATGAAGTACACACATCCAGTTTGTACACCTTTCCATGCAGTGATCCATGCTGAAGACACAGTTTTTCCGTTATCTCCAAACTAGCTTTGTAATACTGTTATGTTATCTCCCTGGATGTTCAGTTGTACTGCTTTTAGATCATAGATTCCAATATTATTTTATAGGTGATTGTAACAAAAAAGGGCAAAAATCCTCTCCTGGATTCCAGAGGAAGTGTGTAAGAAGAGGTGAAGCCCATATGAATCTTTGGTACATCTGCCATTACCAAAACTTTCTGAAGTTTGTAAAGTAGTAGGACTGTATCTGGATTTCATGGGATGTCTCAGGCAAATAAAGAAAAAAATTCCAGCAGCAACCAGAGGAAGCAGCCAGTGAGTTATTGCTGTATGAAATGTTCTCTTCACCCAAACTTTGGAGCAGATGGTTCAATGTAGTAGTCTTCAAGACAATATTCATCAGTCAAAGTGTTGCTTCTCAGTCAGGTACACAGTCACTGATTTGTTGGTTAGAGTCTCCCAAACCAAAAATATCTCTGTCACAAATGTAAATATCATAATGTCTGCCTACTGCATTTTACATCATCTACATGAAAGCAAAGATAAGTTCTCAGTACACAATGGCATGAGGGAAAGTAGAACTTTCTGCAACTTACGCACAGCTGGACAGATGAGCTGTGGCGCCCGTGGCTGTGAATTTGTATTAACACAGCCAGCAGTAGGTCTGCTGCCTGAATTAGAAGTGTTCCATGTGTGTAGTTTCCAACGTGCAGGTGGTGAATTGGGGGACAGATGATGCAGATCCACCGCTTTTGACAGATTAAATAATAGCAATTGGCATAACTGGAAATTAATCTTGGAGCTGGAGAAGATCTCCTTAGGGAAGAGCTAGCATATTAATTTCATGCTCATTGTGATAATACTTTGCATTAGTTCAGGTGCACAACTTACAGTGCAGGATAGGTGGATTTTTTGCTTTAGTCTGAACAGGTTAACAGTTATTAACAAAATACATTACTTTGTTTAATCTTGCATTTGTTATGTCTTTCTTTTTCTCAAGATCTTGTAGCTGAACTGTGTTTGAATTATGGCTTTTGAAGATAAATGCTTAGTGTTTATACTGGTTTGATGTCATCTTTACATATAGAAAATGTTTCAGATACATTGCCTTAGGAATTTGATAATGCAGGCCAGCTGGCACTTATATTTAAAGAACAGAGTAAATTAGAAGGGGCAGTAAGATTTTTATACTGCTGGACTGTGAAAGGTGTGCTGCACTGATTTGTCTGCCCTGATCTGGTACAGATGTGAGAAGTTACTGAAATGCAGTGGGTTAATGGTGCAGTTAGCATGTACCGTTATCTTACATTGAGTTGTTATCATCACGGAGTGGCATGCAAGCACAAGCAAAACTAGTTCCTCACTAGAACAGCTGGCCCATCTTCATTTGCGCTATAGTGTAGCGAATAAATATTTCTCCTTGGAAATGTTAGTCTGTATTTTCCTTTCACTGTTTGCTTTGGAAATAAGATGTTCTAGTGAACTCTCCTCCTAACCAAATCTATCTTGTCTAAGACTTTTGGCTTCAGAAAACTGATATTAGAACATGTAGTTAGGATCTTTCATTTTCTCTATTTCTGCCTTTCCTGCAAGGTTTTTTTTTTTGTGGGTTTTTTTTTTGTCTGTTTGTTTTTTCTTTTCCTGTAACTTTGTCATGTGTCTTAGCATCCCAGATCCTGTGAAGTGCTTTCTTCCATTCAGGACTTAATAAAGGTGTACCACTGGTCAATGTGATGATGATGACTTCAATAGCTAAAGCAAAAACCCCATTATCTCTTGGGTGATTTGCATTAGCAGTTCTGTAATGCTGAATTTGAGTGCCTTTTTGTGAAGGATTTCTTGTTCTGTCAGTAGAAATTACATTAGCAATAGAGAAGTTATATTAGCTAAGCTGTAGAAAGGACAGGAGATGGGAGCAGTTGTAATAGTGGTAGTGTGTTGAATTCTCTTAGCTATTAGCAAGATAAGAATGGAAAGCTAAATAAATCTTGCATTTGGTATATGAGTAAATGATCACTGGACCATAACACTTCACAGAAACATCCTTCTGTGGTAGATTTTAGTTTCTGTTTGCCCCTGGAGGGTGGCCATTTGGTTAGGCTTGATACTTCACTGCTTTCTGAAATCAGTTAGAGCTGGTTTATTCAAGGGGAACCAAAACTTGTAAAGTTGGAGAAGATACTGTCTGGAGGCAGAGGTGTCAATAAGGATGATGGAGAGATGGTCCAGTTCCATTTTGGAAGAAAATTCATGGGTTTCTAAACAGCAATGATGGCATTCGTAACACCACTTCTTAAGGCCTGAAAGCTAAGCACTGAGCATAATTATGTCTAAGATGAGGAGACTGCATATTCCAGTTCTTACCTTTTCCTCTGTGCAAGATGAGGATGCTTCTTAAATGACCCAACCCCTCCTTCTCTTATTCATCATCCCTAACTTGGTATGGTGTTTTCCTTCTCTTACTTCTCATCGCCTCAAGACGCCTGTCCTAGTCAGGGACTTTAAACAGACATGAGTTGCAGACAGATTAGCAGTTTCAAAGGAAGGTTAACATGATTAGCTTTCACAGAAAAAGAATATTAAGGGAGAAGAGTGAGTGGGATGAGGTAAGAAGTCAGTTGCAGTTGCGGTAGAGTCTCAAAACAAATACAGGGTGATCACTAAAGAAACAATATGAGAATGTAAGAAAAAGATAGGAATGTGGGGATGACGCATAGGGACAGTAGACATACTAGAGCATAGAGACTGGAATAGTGAGAGGAGTGACAGTTCAAATACTGGATTCTGGAGAGCTTATAATAGTGGGATATGAATCAAGGCAGACTTACAAGAGGAGGTGATGCTTTCGGACACAAGAGTTTGGTTTAGTCCGAGGCGTGCTATATATTAGAGGTAAGTTCACTATATGGATCAGGGTAAAAATAGGATTCTTAGTATTATCATCACTCTGTAGGGATCTAGATTGTACTCTTTGAAATTGAGTCTGTTTACTTCTGAATAATCTTTTAAAATATTTTTTGTGCAAATAAAGCATTTATTAAAATATCACCATTGCTTTTTAAGGAAACCATATCCAGTGGTATCACCACTGAATATATTTCTATTTAGGATTGATTGATTGTTTGTTTGTTTTTATCCCATTTTCCCCAAGAATTATAATAAATCATCTTTTCTGTTTCATTTCAAATACGTGGGGGGGTTGGGTGTTGTTTTTCTTCTTTTTTGGTTTGTTGGTTGGTTTTTTTTTTCCCAGTGTGGCAAATTTTACTATTAACCTGGAGTTCCTGAGAGAAATTAGTCTCACAGAGAAGTGCATGCAGAATGTAGAGAAATTTACCTGGGATTATATAAAGGCAGGCTTAACAAACTGTGTGGGTTTTGATGGTTCTGTCACTGGTACATGGTGGAGCGGGGAGAAAATTAGAGTAAAATGTATCTTCATCCTACTCATATACATCACTCAAAGATGTTAATGTAATAGTTGATGAAGAGTCTGTGCAGGGGCTGCTGTATTATTACCTCACATCTAAGTAATATTCCATAGTCACAAATCTTTTCTTTGATCACTTTTTCAAACAAAATAGAATTGATGTACATCTGCCAGCCCAAAATGCCATCTTTTAAAATAGTAGATCTTTGGTGAGATACAAAGCAGCCAGAATAAATCAGTTTTTCCTCAGAGTATGCAGAGTACTAGCCTTCCTTTCATGTTCTTAATAAACAAGCTTCCCCTATACACATAAATGGACATAGTGCATACATCATCACTTTTAAGAGCCATTTTTCTTCACTTGCTGTGAGCTGTATATTTAAAAGATTACAAGCATGGCTAAGATCTCATTAACACTGTTTTTACGTTGGTTTATACCATTGTCTTCAGTGGCACTGTGCCTAATATTTGAGTGTTTAGAGTATTAATTTAGAGTATTAATTTAGAGTATTAATTTAGTGCTTTAAAAAGATAGTGAGATTCCAGGATTTTTCTCCTCCTTTTGCAGCTAACATCTCATCATTTAATGTAGTAATTTAGCAGGGGTCTCTTTTCAGCTAAGAACTTGATCTCTGTGGAGTAAATTGTTTACCACCCAGCCATATATGTTTGCCCTAGTGAATGTGAGTGAAATGGTCTATCACAAATTCATGTAACTGCATTAACCTTCTTGACACTGTGACTCTGAAAAGTTAAGACAAGGATAGAGGTGAATGACAGGAGGTGGTGAAAATGAGATTCTTGAACATGACACACATTGTACTATGTGTAAATAGGCTTAGAAATTAAATTATTTTTAGAGATAAAATTATCTTTTAAATTTATTTGTCCTCTTTAGACAATTCTTGTTGGGAGGAAACAGGAGGATTTTGTTTTATCAGAATTTAAAGTCAGGTGGAAATGTTTTAAATTCTGAATCCATGTTAGCTTCCAGTATGTGCTCAGATTTTGTGTTTAGACAAGTAGAAGTTTCATGTACAGGAGGATGAAAAATGAAATGGAGGAGGAAAAAAAATCCACTACAACCTACTTTATTACCTTATACCAACTTCTTTTTCTGCTCTGACATGCACCAGGGTTGATTATTTATAGTACTTACTTTCTGTGAATAAATAAGCACTGAATTTTATGTAAGGAGATATCTCACCCAGTAGTTTTCTAGAGAAGACTGATAAAAAGTTTGGCTGAAGAACTCATTTTTTTGTAGAACAATTTTTTGTCTTTATTTGCAAAAACATAAACATTTTTCCACAAAAAATAAATAGAATAATTGGAAAAAGATAAAGAATCTAGACTTTGTCTAGACTGTTAGATGCTTTCCAGAGTCTTTCGTATTTCTTTGAGAATAGATTTTTGGGGGATGGCAGAGAGGAGCAAAGGAATGAATTTCTTCTTTGGCTTGGTTTGGCTTAAGTTCTGTAGGAGGGGAAATGGTTTTCAGGTGTCTAGACTGAGAAAACCCCAACCCTGCAACACCACTCAATCCTGCCTCAGAACGCACAAGATGGCCACTTTGGGAAGGAGAGGAGAAGGTGAGAATGTGAGCCTTGCCCAAATACACAATCAGGATATAGCTCCAGCACTCAGGCTGGGAAATGCTTCTGGGTTCTCTGATCTGGATGTAACTAAAGTCATGCCAGGAGTCACTCTGGCCTATCCACCACGATTTTGAAGGTAGTAAATTGACTTCAGCTCTTTTCTTTTTCCTGGGCTGGCAGCCTAGAGACATAGGAATGAATTCTCATTCTAGATTTTCATAAGTGTTGTTACACAAAGGGTGTTGGGACAGGCTTACATACACAAAGTTTTATTAGTATGGTCTAATGATGAATGTTCCTTTAGGCAGAAAATACAAGAAAAATAGGAACCAAATGGGAGAGAGGAAAGAAAAGGGCAGACTCTCCCCAGTGGCAGTCCAGGAAAAGCAGTGGCAATGGTGGAGTCCCTGCTGAGCACCTTTCTCTTGGGGTTTTTCTCTGGTGCAGCAGGTGGAATCAATGAAGATGACAAGGTTGATGATTTTTTTTGCCATGCTTCTCCCCTCACACTGTATACTCAAGTCCATTGGAAAATTCCCACTGCTTGTTTCAGTTCTTGATGCTGTTAGTGCTGATTGGAGTACAGTAATTTTTAGGTTCAAGTGTTGCACATTGGTTATTAAAATTTATTATTGGACAATATTTACTAAGTATTTAAATGGTTATTATCTATTTTTGCTGTGCACTATATTTTGGTTTTCTCTATTATAAACTAAAGTCTACAAAACAAAAGGTAAGGAAAGCTGATGTCGGAGGGCGGGCAAAAGAGGGACCATTCTCACTGTAGTGGTAGTTGTTTCCATGAGTGCGTACCATAACAAAACTATTGGGATTTGCAGTTGCAAGACTGTGAGAATAACAACACAAGAGCTAGAGTTTGAGAACATCAAGGGAAAAAGAAAAATACTGCTATGGAGGCTCTAGATAACACTGCCTCAATGGCTTAGGGGAAAACTTACAGAGCTTTGAATTGCAGACCCTTGGCGTTACTAAGGCTGAGGTGCTAGCATACTCGAGGCAAAACATTCCTTAACAGCATTCAGGAATCAAAAATTCCTATTAGATCACTTAAGCTTAAAATCAGAGATAAGAAAATTAGGATCATGTAGACATAGCTTAGAACTTTGAATATTGCCTTTTCCTCAAAAAGAGGGTAGAGAGAATTCCAAGGGTCTTTTGTTTGTTTAGCTGGCTCTAGGCAAAGGCATACCATATCAGTATAATACCTTTATTTTTAAACTATTTAGTGATCTTTTAAGACAAAAAAAGTGAATTTACCTTATATTTTGCTATATTCATATAACTGGAACAAGTACTTTTTTGTACACTGTTTCAAAGTATGAGGTGACTTTGTATCCCCTTATAACTGCTAGTATTTCATAATGTATCCTTTGGAAGGAAGGGTGTCCTCTCTTCCTAAGACTACATCATTTATCAAACAATAATTGCCATGGTACATTTAGATGCACTATGACTTTGTAAATCAGCACAAGAATTGCCTGATATCCACATTACCCAATGCCTCAAGGTATTCCAAAATACAAAATCTAGCCACAGGCATTAACAACACATACAGCGATTGCTGTCATATCTTGGTGCTATTCCCAGAAATGCCACATTCAGAAGGCTGTACTTTGAGGAATGATGTTGCAGGATCAGATGGCTAAATTCATTAGAAGCTGAGCTACCACAACAGGGAGTACAGAGTTATCCTTGATGATCTTGGCTTTTGTAGTGGCAAACAGCAATGCCCACAGAATTTCTTGAGCTGGATACCAACTGATTCAGTCTTCCAAACTACTCTCAATAATGACAGATTTTTTTCATCACATTTTTAAGCCTGTCTTTCCTGAAAAACTATGCATTGAAGGAATGCAAAAAAAGTCTTAATAGTCCGAGTAACTAGTTTAGATCATGAGATCACTTGTTCAGTGTCTGGATGTCTCAGACTAGTTATTCTTAGAGATTGGCTGATGCAAACTGAAGAAGCTGAAAAATTGTGACTGTGTAAATTCTGGACTGCTCTGATATAAGAACGTGGACCCCCCCCCCAAAAAAAAAACCCAAACCAAAAAACAAACCAACCGCCAAAATACCCAGCAAAACCCTACACTTTATTTTACCATATGCCTCACTTATTAGCTGTTGATGAAAGATCCTTGCAGGGCTGCTACACTATTTCCCACTGTGAACTGTATATGTGTTCACTAAGGCTGTGTTTAAAAACTTTTATCAAATACCTGTTGAATATATTACACAAACTAGGAGAGCTAGGAAGGAATGTATTTTATTTTTAGGTCCACATATTTTAGATAATCAATTCGTTCTTACATGCGCTAGGCTGTATGACAAAAATTTCTCACTGACTTTTTTTCTACACTTGGTTCAGTGAAGATGATTTTGGCGTGCAACACCAACAGCCTCTGGATTTCAGTGATTTCCCTCCTGGTGAATGAGTCTCTTTATCTCAATGATGTCTGTGTCAGGTCAGTGAGAGCTCTATTTGTCTGCCAGTGTCCTTGAATTCCTAAATCAGGCTTTTATATCACTACTTTAGCTCAGATGCCACTGAAAACCAGTACCATAGTTCTGAATCTCTTGGAAATGCAGTGGGTTTTGGTTATAACTAAGAAATACTATAACTAAGCTTAACATTTGTTACTCTTCCTTCAGTCTAGATACTATCAGATGCTGATCAGATTAACTGTCTCGTAGGATCATTAAAATTATATGCAGATGCTTGGTAAGATTTTTCTGAAGTTTTTAAGGAAAGACTTTGCTTGAGTCCCCTGTGGGATGGTTCATCTTGCATACCACAGAGGTCTGCTTTCAAACTGTAGATAGTTGTATGCTAACTAGTTATTCTAGGCTCTCATCGCAATTTCTGGGAAGAAATAAGATCTTTGGGATGCAATTTACCTTTTTTAAGGTCTTCTTTAGAATGAGATTAAGCACTTGTAATTAATGTTTATAAGTAATGAATTCATTTGACCAGGTGAAACCTGATCAATTAATGTAAATATGATCTTGGTCAGTTTAGGTTGTTCCACTGACTATATGCTGTTGGCTTTCCTTTTCTGAGGCCTTGCCTGAGACATCCATGTTATTTCCGGAGCAAAGGTCCCTTACAATTGTGCTTTATCATTTTTTTTCTGTTATATAAAGTTACAGGTCTTCTTTTAACAGAAAGGACTGCTCTTTTAATGGCAGTACAGTTCTTGAAGTTTGACCATTTGTGTCATTTTCAAATACATTTACCTTATGAAGTTGTGGGATTGTTGGATATACGATATGCTTGAATGCCATTGATAGTCTAGGTTCTAGCCTTAATTTGAGGTTATTACTGCACATATCAGAGGCCTGAATGATCAGACTATTTTCCTTTTTGAACTTTTGCATACTAGCAGGTTTTTCACAGTTTGTTGTGGGTTATTGGTGTCAAAAAACTTCATTCTTCCATCCAACATTGTCATTCAGTGGTTTTAGTCATATGTGAAAAATAGAAGCCACTCAGTTATGATGGATGCAGATCATTATGGATGAAAGGAAGAGTATTTTATATGTTGGTTATCTACAAGTACATTCTGTGTGAGCCTTACTCTTGAAAAAATGTCTGGAGGTGTTTCACAGGATTTTCAATTATTCTGAATGTAAAAGTGGTGAAGAAAATTTATAGTAAGCATAGCATCTATTGGAAATAATTATAATGGATGTGTTTTACTGTGGCTGAGGTTTAAGGACTCAGATATAATCTCATTCCTTTGCGAGTTTTGCTAAGCAGAAAACAGTGGAGACGGCTGAATTCTTTGGGGGTGGCAAAGTGCAATGTAGATCACTTACATTTAGAGGACTAAGTTCACAATATAGTCACTGGAAATTTCATAGGAATATCAGAAGGAAAATCTCCACATTATTTAACTCTAATTAATGACAAATATTTCAATTCTATTTTAAAATTTTACAAAACAGTACCAATCAAGGGAATAGCTAATATAGTGGTTGTTGCAGCACAGGTCTCTCAAATCAGCAGCAACAGTTAATATTTCTCACATGAAAAGGGCTAAAGCATTAGACATGTTTGGATTTTTCTTAATTGAAACTCAGATTAAAAAATTATTTTTCAAATAAATTTTCAAGTTCTAATAAAAAAATTATATGTATATGCATATGTATACATATATGTATTCTTCAGCTCTTTTAAATGTTTGGTGTTTTTTATTACCAAATAAAAGATTGCATGTATCCACTTGATAATCTTGAATGGCTTTTATGAATTAACTTTTTTTTTTTAATGAGTGATTTAAAAAAATATTGAAACAAATGCAAAGTCAAATTCTAAAAAAGAAAATGACCATCTGTAGTGGTTCATTTACTGTGAACATCTGTCTCTTGAATACCAGCTAGGGAGGTTTCTTTTTGTGAGGGCATACATTCTAGTCGGATTGTTGAGTGAAACAGTAGCATTTCTTTGTGCATAGGTAATCAGATACTGACAATTTCTGTTTACATGTTTGGAAGTGATTACATAACAAGAATCTCATTTCAAAGGAATATGGTCTGTGTTTTCTATAGATAGGATTTTTTTCTTAATATCTCAAGTTCAGTTTCAACTTCTGAGAATATTTAAGGCCTTCCCTAAAATACTACAATGATCTCTATTAAAAAAACAACAGCAACAACAATAAGCTTTTGCCATGATGTCCTATTGTCTACTGAGGGGATTTGATAATTGAATTAATAACTAAAACCAGCTGATGACTACAACAAACACATTTATCACTTGTCCATCTACGAGTCTCAACTACATTTTAGGTTAATAGAAAAAAGAATGAAAAAGAACTGCAAACTGCAATGCTTTTATGTGTTTGTAATATAGATTATGTATTAGTGGAAGATCTAGTGTATTTGTAAAAACTTCACATGGTTACTTGCATGAAGAATATCTTTGTTAGCATCGTTACCTATGGTGAGAAAATTTTCTACATATAGGCAATTACTTTTTGAAAAGTACACATACACAACATTTGGAGTTTGCAGTGCTTAAGACAGACAAGGATTTTATTGCTGCAGTGGTTTGACACCAGAGGGGTCTTTTGAGGTATTAGTTTTTCAAAGCTTTTGAAAATCAGGCCACTTGGCTGCCTGATGTGAGCTTACACTTTATCATTATCCTCCATATTAGTATTGACTGCACATACATGCTTCTGGAGTCTGTGTGTACTCAGAGTAGTACTTCTACAAATATTTTGCAGCACTGTGCAATGTGTAACTCCAAGTTACTTGGAGAGCTGCACTCAGTACACATATCAGCACAGTGACACGGCAGTGCTGTTCAGCCCTCCAGCTGTTGGGTGCTTTGCTCAGGCAGAAAGTCCTCTGACATTTGGCTTCTGGGACCTGAACTGTTGTCTTTGCACAGCACTGCAATGTAGTATGTGATATACCAGTTTGGTCAGAGTTAGCTTTGTTTCTCTATATAACTCAGGGTATATCATCAGTTCTTACAGCTTCTTGAGGTAAAATTTGTCTTGTGGTTTGCAAAATGGCAGCAGTTTTGCTTTTGTGCAAGACACTTCTAAAATACGTTTCTCTTTAATGCTGTACTTGAGACCTTGTGATAGTTATTGCTGTCACAACCATGCTCTCGTAGGTGTGATTTATAATTTTCCATTAGCAGCTGCCACTGAGTATAGTTACCTATGTCCTGTCAGAATTTCCTCCCAAAATTATGTGTCCAATAGGCTGCAGCCAAGTATGAGACAGCAAATATGAAACATGGATACTTGGACCGACTTCTGCAGTCTACTGATCTCATGAAGACTTTTATTGACTTCAAAGGGCTCTGGATCAATCTCTTAGTTTCTGCTCAAAGCCACTGTAGCCTTTCTTCAATTTTGGGAACTAAAATACTGAAAGGCCAACATGTTCGTAACTCATTCACTCCTGAATATCTTTATTCTTCCAAGTAACAGCAGGGCAGAGGAAAGCAATTGGCTTCTCAACCAGATAAGTGGAAAGAGAGTGGAGATATTGGACTCAGGATAATAATAAATTTGTTTTTGTTATGACCCGTAATCAACAGCATATGATGTAACCTATTGCTGTTGCAGGCAGGAGATCTAAAGATGACTGATAGCCTTGAGCAAGCAAGGTCTAGCCAAAACCAGAATGTTTTAAATACAGAACAATGACTTTATATATAGCCCTACAGTGAGAGAAATCTTTTCATTTCTCGCTCTGATGGGAGACAAGAGAGGATTTATTAGACTTTTGGGAAGCTTTAGAATCTTCAGCAAATATTCCAAGATACTGGAAACATTTTAGGCAACTTATTCAGTTCATGTAATGGACTTTAAATAAATTTACCAACATATTGATTTCCTGCCCTGGGGAAATTTAGGGGCTTTTATTATTATTGTGTTTGTTATTAGCTTGTTCAATTAATTATTCTACACTCTCTGGTGCTAATTTTGGAGAATTCTAAATCTAATAGATTCAGTTAGTACATGGAGTGGTTGATTAGCTGAAGATTGAGATAATCCAATGTCAGGGGCTCATGCTTCTCTTGTGGGTGTTCCAGGAATCTATCATCACTCTTAACGTTTATCTAACATTTGCTACCTGGTTCATTCAATACAATAAATTTATAATGAATGATTAAGTTTTAATTAATGAATTTAACTTTCTGCATTTGACTTAATTCTTAGTAGAAACATTAAACAAAAGGCATTTAGTGCACAAATATCTTTTGAATATGTCATACTTAACAAAAGGATTTAGGGCCACATTCTTACCTGTTATATATGGTTTGAAGACAGCCTCAAGTCATCAAGTGCAAAGAAGGCACATAGAGTTCTCTACTATATTCTCACCTCAGTGGTTACTTGTCTAAGATTTTTTTAAGGAACTTGTGAATCAGTTTGCTACAATAAGAATGCATAAGTGGATATACGTAAGTATAGATAGGGAGACATTTGTTTTAAAAGAGAAGATAATATTCAAAAACAGGAGAGGGACGAAGGGAAAGCTATTACACCATAGCATATGTTCAGAAGGTCGATAAGCATATAGTAAACCTTTTCTTTTTTTTTTTTTTTTTTTTTTTTTGCCTCTAGCACATCCAGCAAATTAAGAAGATGAGGTGAGAGAGAAATAATCAAAATAATTTGCACTGTAGAGGATGCATAGCAAATGGCAATAATGAGTTGAATGGTGATATGCTTTGTTATTTGTTATATTAGTCTGCAAGTATAATTCAGCTGAAAAAGATAAAACACTCAGAAGTTAAAAAGTAGAATATTTAAGGTTGCTTAGGAAAAACAAAAATTCTTCCAGTTTGTGCATCCAGAATCTTAAGTTAAAAAACAGGTAATTTAATTTCAAATTATATCCTTTAATAATGTCAAATCATAAGAGGATCAAATTAAGATTGCTTTGGTAAATTCAGTTCAACTTTTGAATTCAAAACTTTGCAAAAATGAATAATGTTCTTTCAACTTTATGACTTCAGTTTTCTGTTGATTTTTTGTGTGTTCTTCACAGAATATTGTAAGTTATAGGAAAAGAAAAGAAAGCCCAAACCCATAGAATGCTAACTACAAGATATACCACACCTTAAAGCTAAACTTTCAAGACTCAACATGGCCTGTTGCCACTTGAGCTACAGGACTTTACATTGTTCAGCTGACAGTAGAGTAATCTGATAATGAAGAGGGAGGTTGGGCTGCAGGTGCCAATCCCCAGTTGTAGAGGGAACCTAGTTTAATCTTCTGTCCCAAAAAATCCATCTCACCCCCTGTCCCGGCCTCATTTGCTTCCTGAGATCAGGGAATGGGGTGGGTCATGCGGTTCCTGTCAAGACAGGATCCCTTCTCTTTCAGTCTCCTCATGCACTCCCAATATGATAGTAATGCTGGTGGCAGCTGCCATCATTTCTGTTATGTCATATTTTGGCTGTGAAAAAGGGTACACATTTTAAAATATTTGCTTTTTTATATACTATGATTTTGGTAAACTGCCAAAACTTTCCTGAAAACAGATAGCAAGAGAAGGGAAAACTGATAGTTTCAAGTACAGCCCAGATAAGCCAGAATGGAATTTAATTAGAGGAAGAAAGGTTTCTGGCAAAAGACTTTTCTCCTCATTGAATTTGAGGGAAGAGAAAAGGGAACCTTAGATATAAATTCTCTGTAATTTTATGTTGTTGCTGTTTGTTACCAAAGTAAATTCTGGCTGTATTCAGACTGCAAGCTGGGGTAGAATTTGGAACGGTTGGGGCAGACTGGGCTATGGGCAGGTTGAGCCATGATCTGGAACTGCTCTGTAGTTCCTTTTACTCCTCTCTTCCTGTTTACTCTTACTTACGGTTATTTTATCTGTTGGAAGGAAAACCCACATACGTAAAAAGGAAAGGAATTGTGATTTTACTAGGAGGCCTTGTGATGTAGACAACTGTGGGAATGAGGCCTAGGGGAAGGCAGCAGAGACAGAGCCATTAAGCTGCAAACTTAGAGGGGCTCTCCTAACAGTTATGTGAAACAGAGTCTTGTGGGTTTCAGATGTGTTTGTGTTTGCTCACAAGGCTATGGTTGCCAGATAGGTACTTAAGTGGTTTTCTCTTCTTGGCAGGGAGGCTAAAAGAGCTGTAAGGGTGCCTACGTCCCGTTTCATGTCATTGAGTTCTTTGTAGTGCTGGAAGAAGATGGAGCTGTTTCTTTCCCCTTGTTCTGACTCTGTGACTTTCTATTGGTAGGCAAGTGATTCTGTATCATGATTCAAATCAAGTGGGAAAGAGTTAAAATATGTTTCTTCCCTTGTCTCTTTTGAGGAGAGAACAACCCCTGGAGATACAGGACTGTAGCATCCCTGTTCTACTTGACTTGAATCAGGCTTTTGCTCAGTTTTGCACAAAGATATTCACTTGACGTGGGAGATTACAGTTGAAGCTGGTCTTCAGTTGCTATTGCTAATACCAAATGACACTGCTCCATAAGGAAAAATAATGATCTGAGTAATTGATGAAGTGATTCACTGGCATGAATTAGACATAACCAAACACTGAACATCTGCTATAACTTTTGCAACAGCAGTCTGACTTCTTTGAGTCAGGCAAGACTCTCATTTTGATGGCATATTCTGTCTTTCTTGTAAAAGGTACTATGTATAGATCACAGAAGCGCAGAATGACTGACTGGTTAAGGTTGGAAGGGACCTCTGGAGATCATCTTGTCCAACCCCTCTGCTCAAGCAGGGGCACCTACAGCTGGTTGCCCAGTACTATGTCCAGACAGCGTTTGAATATCTCCGATGAGGGAGACTCTACAACCTCTTACAGCAACCTGTGCCGATGCTCATAGTAAAAAAGTGTTTCCTGATGTTCAGAAGGAACCTCCTGTGTTTCAGTTTGTGCCCATTGCCTCTGGTTCTGTCACTGGGCATCACTGAAAAGAGCTTGGCCCTGTCCCCTTTGCACCCTCCCTTCAGGTATTTATAAACATTAACAAGATCCCCCTGAGCCTTTGTCTACTCATATGGCCCAGACGTCATCAGCTTCTCTATGAGGTTCTTATGGGAAACAGTGTGGAAAGCCTTACTGAAGTCCAGGTGGACAATATCCACTGCTCTCCCCTCATCTACCAAGCCAGTTGTTTCATCATAGTTTATCAAGTTGATCAAGCAGGATTTGCTCTTGGTGAATCCATGCTGACTGCTCCTGATGACTACCTTCTCCTCCATGTGCCTGGAAATGGCTTCCGGGATTAGCTGCTTCATCGCCTCCAGTTTTGAATTAAGAAAAGATGTCTAGAGAAATCTATTTAATCAATACTTGAATGCATCTAGCCACACTGGTTGTTTCTAAAGACTGCTAAGATGATCCTATCAGATTGCTGTTGTACTTTGGGTTTGTTGGTCTCTACTCCCCAACACCCTCACAAGTTATTTTTGTGGTAACATTCTTCTTCACCAATCATTTTGAGACAAGGAAGGAGGCTGGAAAAACACATTCCTTGCAGTTTAAATTGTGTTGATTTTAGTCCATAGGTCTATGTATGATGTGATTATGTCTGCCCCTAGTTTGTGGTGATAATCTCTACACAGGTAAAAACTACTTAGAAGAAATAAATTATTAAATACCTTTAGGAAGGAGAAGGGGCAAGTGATAGGGAAGGAGATAAAATGTCAAGGTAGATGAAAGGGAATTATGTCTAAATGGTCTGAGGCTGTAGTCCAGTGACGGCCACCTCTATATATTTATTGCAGTTTGACACATTTATTTTCACCTGATGATTTAATGCAAAATGCAGAGAGATGGAACTATTAACCTCATTGCCCCTTCTTTATATAATGCTTTCTACTAGGATGAAAGCCATTCTTATTTTATTTCATTTTTGATTGCTCAATTTTAAGATGAGTTCTTGTGTTAAAAATTTCAGTTAGGTAATCTCAATGTTTAGCAAGGTTTGTAAAGAGAGTTAACATCACTCGTTTTACCAACAGATATACTTGGAAAAAATGATGAGGTTCTGGATGCAGAAGACCATCTCCTAAGGGGCTGAAACCAAAGCAGCAAACTTGACACTGAACACTTGCTAGCAACAAATGTTCTGAGCATTACCTCCTAAGGAAATGTAGTTACAACCCCTTTCACAACGTAATTAATCTATGAATTAGACAACTTGAGAGGCAGCACCTCTGTAGCAGGTATAGGAGGTGTTAAGTAGGTGTCTCAGTCATGTAAAAAAATGTGAAGATAGGCTATAACAAAAAATGAAGGCTTCTCCAGAGAAGTGACATAGAGACAATAGTAAGATTCATGTCTTTGTGGAGTCTGTAATTTCGACTACTCATTGGATTTAAGGAATTTAGTGCTTAGGTTTATCTCGAAGGTTTTAGTTAGTCTGGGTGGAGAAACAGGAAAAGTTTTAGTAATAGAGGAATGTTATAAAAAAATTCAGTGGTAACTAGTTGTTTCTATTCTTGATTGATTGTGTGAGTTCTGCAGTGTTTGGTGTGGGTTTTTGTTTGTTTGTGGGTTTGTTTGCTTTTATTCCACATAGTTTCCATGAAGGTAGTTGGGTAAAAATATATCACAGGCTTAGGAGACATGGATTTTGGTGATTCTGTTACGGGTCGAATGACAGCTGCCACAAGAAGGATGTGCTCCGCATTTGTCTCTCATCAGGGGTCCAGTTAAAGTGGGACTTTTTTGCTGCCTGAACAGTTCACTTGCAGTTCTGAACTTGGTAACGTTGTGTCATGGCATCACAGGGGCCAGGAATGTTGGGGGCTCCCATGGTGGGAGATGGCAGGGCCTGGCAGCCAGGGCCCGTCTCAGCCCCAGCCAGGTACAGGGCAGCGGGGGGGCACCAGGGCAGCCCCAGCCCCGGGCATCGGGCACCTCCCTGGGGACGGGCAAGGCCCGGCTGGGACATGGGCCTGCGGGTGGGCCCAGCTCAACGGGGCCCATGGCCGGGCAGGGCAGGGCTGTGGGGAGCTGGAGACCGGCCCTGCTGCGGCACCGCTGGGGCAGGGACTGATGGCCCTGGGGGGCTGACATGGGGTCCTGGGCCCTGGGCAGGGTGGGGGGAGCCTGGGGGGCCTGACATGGGGTCCTGGGCCCTGGGCAGGGTGGGGGCAGCCCCAGGTCAGGGCTGGTGGTGCCCTCAGGAACATGCTAGGCTGAAAGGTTTTCTGCAAATATTTGTTTTGGAGATGGAATATAG
This sequence comes from Mycteria americana, assembly GCF_035582795.1. Taxonomy (NCBI): domain Eukaryota; kingdom Metazoa; phylum Chordata; class Aves; order Ciconiiformes; family Ciconiidae; genus Mycteria; species Mycteria americana. The sequence goes on from NC_134365.1 coordinate 143,217,557, forward strand.
ATGGGTCGCATTCTATGATTTGGTTTACTAACATTTTAATTTCATTCTGGAGAACTGGGAAACACCGTGAAGGTGAAAATAAGTAAGAGCTCAGTTTTCAAGAGAAGGAAATCTCAGAACTTCTGGCAATGTTGCTGTCAGGGCCCACTGCCTTGTAGCCCTGGCAACTTCTCAGTTATATCGACAATGAACTGGAATAGCCTCCCTGTGCATGTCCTATCCACTGGAAAGATGTTTAGATAGTATAGGAATGGAAATTTATGCAGCTAGATAGGCAAAGACCTAAGTACAAACAGATTTTGATGTGCTGATTTCAGTTTGATGGCTGGGATTGCAATTTGTCTCACCTTACACTGCATTTTTTTGGGGAGGGTGTGTGAAAAACAGCTCAGTGGCTTATATTTTGACTGTGTATTAACCAACAATGATAGTATCTGACACATCATTTGTGTAAAGTAAAGATAAAAACTTTTTCACTTACGAGAGGGTTTTCATGTATGAATTTTCATTGAATGAATTTTCAGTCATTCCAGTCTTTCTGGATATGAAAATTTTAAGAGAATTTCTTCCTGAATTACCTAGGCTCTTAAAAAAAAATCATATGGGAGAAAGGCAGATATATGTATCAGAGCTTGCTCATGCACAGAGAGGCATATATGATTTCATCAAGGGCAATTGCTTTACTAGTAATAACTTGGAAGTGACACAGATAGTCAACATTACCTCGAGCATAGCGAGAGCTGTAATACTGTTTAAGTGCCTTTTGGCACATTTCTTGCTGTTAGTTTCAGAAACACAGAAATAATATTAAAAGGCCCAAGGAGACTTAACTATATACTTGAAGTGAGGACTGAATAGGTGATCTGAACTTCATGCCACTGGGTGGATTATTCTGTCTTCTATTCATCTGATTCCCTATCTACAATCTCTGAAAGCTGTACCTTGACAGGCTTGAGGGTTATTATGCGGAGCTCTTACTGTTCCAACTGATCTTTAATTTCAGTGTGTCTCAGCATGGTCTTGAAGCTCTCTTTGGATTCTGTTCCTTTGACTTCAGGTTTGTCCTTAATCTTTTTTTTTTTTTTTCTTTTTTTCGGATTGGTCTTTTCCCTTCCCCTTTCTGCTGTCTTTCTCCTTTAGCTGTACCTTGTCTTCCTTTTCCTCCTCCTCCTTAATCTCAGGCTTGGCCTTTCTCTTATCCCTGACTTGAGAATCAACTTTTTCTTTTGACAGAGGACTGGCACTCTCTCCCCTTCTCTTTGACCTTAGACTTAGCCTTTCTTAAGTCCTTCATTTTTACTATGTCTTATTCTACATGCTTTCTTGGCATTACTACTTACTGGCCTGGAGTTCCCCTAAGGAGATTTATCGTTCCATTTACCGTTCAGAATTTCTTAACACGGAAAATCACTCTCTTCTGCATCATCAGCATTTCTCTTGTGTGTGTTGCTGTTTTGGGCTCAGGCTTCATGAGTTTAATTCTTCCTGACTTCTCATCGTGGTTTGCAAATTCTTCAGAAGATTTCTTTTGTTTTGTTTTGTTTTGATTCAAACTGAGTCTAACATCTTTGTTTCCAGCCTGCTTGTTGTGCTTTGTGGGTTTTTTTTTGTTTGATTTGGGTCCCCTGTCCCTCCCTCCCCAGCATATTTTTTTTTCTGGAGCTTTTCAGGTTTTTGACCTCTAGTCTTAATTATTAGGTTTGGAACCTCATTGTACTGATATTGTCATCCTTTCATCCTTTAGATTCCCGTTTGTTGGTGTTACAAAAATCTTCAAATTTTCTAATGAAATATGTATTATACCCTATTCAAATATTTACTCTCATGCATTCTTCTGAGGAGGAGTTTTTAATCTGTTTTATCTGCTGTATCACACATGACATCTTTGTTTTGATAGGTAGTTCATGGTGATTCTGATGTAACCCACATGAGAACTGAATCTGTGTTTTGCCAATCTTACAGGCAAAGGTTCATATCTAAGTACTTTTGAAAGCAAGAAGATTTTTCAAGAAATGTCAGTAGTTTTTGGAAAAAAATAGAGACCTCTGCAAATTCACATCACTTGTTCCTAGCTCCCATCGTGCCTTACAAACAGCTTCATTCCTCCTCCCTGGTTTGCATCCTGTGGAGATGGCCTCGGCCTTTCCATTTCTGTGTTATTGTTCCTCTGCTGCTGCAGTTGTATGTTTGGTAGCAGCCCATTTTCTCAGAAGAGCAGTCTCTGGTTGGCATTTGTGTTAGGCTGTTCTGCCTGCTTTCTCTGTTCATCTCTGGTCTCTGCTAGGGTTTTTCCTGACCTTGTAGATCTTGCCACAGATTTATAGATTCCTATTCTTTCTTTTTCTTGTAGTTTCTCTCTGAAGCCACCCACCTGTTCTGTGGGATATTCTACACCCACCTGTTGCTTGTGGCTGAGGATACAGTCTGACTTCAGAGGAGTGTCAATCTCTTTTTCTTGCTTTTTCTGAGTATTCTACCACAAGGGAATTCTTATGGGACAGGCAGGACAGGCAGGAATCAAGACCAGAGGCACAGGTAGGTTCATAGGTTTAAGAGATGAGCAGAGAATCATGAGGAAACTACTATGTCAGAGGGAGAAAGAAGCAACACAGGTTCCACCATATCTTTCCGATCTGCTTGAATACAACTCAGAATATATTTATTTGCGGGGGGTGGGGTGGTGGGGGATGTGGATGAGAGGCTTCCTGTCTTCTTCTGGTGTGCTGCTTTTGATTAAAGTTGAGAAATGGGTCCCCAAAATAGGAGGTTTTTCTTGTTGGTGAATTTCCTCTCTCTAGGCAAAGAGAGAGTTACTGCACATTTAGCAAAGGAGAAGTTACATTTCACTGCCTTTGCATTATTTGATACTTACTTACATTTGTTTTAAGTAAAGAAAATAAGATACCACCACTCATTTCTTAGATATCTGTACATCAACATTACCTCAGTTGGTATATATGAAAAGTGTGTTTGTTTTCTTACTTAAAGCCCACACTGTTTGACTCATGGAGATAAATAAGTCCTCTACCATTTGCGATGCCTATTTTTTCCCACTAAATACAAAGGAAGCCTCAGGTCAGATTTAGGTATTTAGCTTTCAAATACCTAAATCAGGGAAAAAGTTTATTTCATTTGCATATCTCTGATACTCCCCTAGCTGGTCTGTGTCCATTTCCTGCTGTGAGATCTACCTCTAGCTGGCTTTCCTTTTCTGAACACCCCCCTCCTCCCAAACTGTCCAGGCAACAAACAGTCAAAATAGCATCATCTGCTTATCTGATATTCTGATTTCTGGGCTATTGATGCTGAGAGAACATCCCACAACTGCCCAGATGCATTTACCCATTGTTTAGTCAGTGATTTTCTATTTATAGTTCAAAAAATTTGAAAATTTAAGTGCTACGGAATGTGTTGCTACATATGAAATTCTTGAATTTAGCTGTGGGGAGAGCTTATTATTAAAATGTTCAAAAGAAAGAACTTGATATGAAACTGAATCAATGGGGAAAAGATACGCTGTAAAAGATAAAGCTTTAAAGATATATGTAAAGATGCTAAGACTGCATTTAAAATGGTACATTTTCTCATAGCGACTTCATGAACCTGTCTGCTCAAACTGAAGTTAATTACAATAGTCTGGTCATTGTGATGAATAAAATTGAGCATCAAAGAATAAACAAATATTTTTAGCCTATATCTGGGTATTACCGAGAACTGTCAGAGGTTTTTGGGATAGCTGGAGAGAGTGGGTCATCATGTTCAAACCAAAACAAACCAAAACAAAATTTTTATGAGACAGAGACTTTATTTCTCAGGTGAAGACTAAGATAACTGTGTAAATATAATGACAGGACATCAGTCTTAGTTGCTTGTTATTGTGTCACCTATAAAATCAGAGACTGTTGTGATAATTCTGAGAAATGAGCCAAGTAAATAAGCTTAAACTGAGTAACACTAAAACTAGGGTCATTATAGCACCATCAGATTTAAGTTACCACATGAGTCTGTGAACTGGTGAGAAAACCAATTTTAGACTTCAGGAGAATATGCTTAGAAGGACTGCCAGATTCCCTTAACATTTTTATTAAAATTTTATAATTATGAAGAAATCAGTTGTCACAAATATGGAGGTAAAATGACACTTTAAAAAAGAAAAATATATGTAGAAGACGACTATATTTTGTCTTAGAATTTGACTACTAGTCTTTTAACATGTGTGCCCATGCTTCCTGATACAAACAAAGTGCAGTATTTGCATTTGGTTTTTTGAGAGCAATTGCCTATTACAGAGATAAAGTCTAAACATGATCTGTAAATGGACAAGAGAGAACAGTGTGGCTTACTAGAATATATAAAGTCTAAACTATGATCTAGTCATCTACAATTAAAATCAGTCTGGCAAGGACAATTAGAAGATCTGTAAGACACACTGAAGGTGAAAAGGACAAACACAGAGGTACAAAGATAAACTTGGAAAACCTAGTTCACAAATAGTACTTTCTTCATTCATTTTTATGCTTTAAAGCTGGATACTATTTTGGTGCTATGGAGACACAGTAAATGCAATCCTTGCGTTTACCAGTAAAGCTGAGGTGAGTTTCATTCTCTTCCTGTAGCAGGAATTAAGCTGTAAAGGCTGCTGAAATAAAGAAATGCAAGTTTAAAATAACTGAGAAGGGAAGCTGTGTTAGCCTTAGTGGATTTTCACTGTCCAGCCATTCCTTAAATCCTTCCTTATTTCTTATATCCTAGGTTTAATCACCTACTACTGTTGGAGAATTGGAATGGGTGTCAAAGTCTATGTGAGCAGTGAAATCTCCAGTAAAATTGCCACTGTCATGTGGAGAGATTTAAGACATTACCGTAGTTCAAAATAAAGATTGCCCTAAACTTCAACATCTGATTCCTCAACGGGTGTGTATGAAAAGTTGCAGCGCTGCCAGGCTTCCCCTGCAGCAAGTGTCCAGATGGACACTTTCACAGTTTAGCTAGAGTGTTTCACACGTTGCTTATTCATAAGGAATTTTGCTTTGCTTCCATATTCCTGAGTTTCTCCTTTTCAGACATATATTCAGATAGCCACCCGCTAGTATTTATTTCCAGTTTATAAAGATAATCACCGTCCTTACACAGAATTGAGGCCTTGCTTGCAGCTGTTACAATGAATTGCACTTACAGGGAGTGGTTTGGCTGTAGTGAGTCATTCGTGAGAAAGTTATTCAGTGTGATTAAGATTGCAGAATCTGCCAGTAGCAAGTAAACATTAAAGCCTGATTTCATTTACACCATTGATTTTGGTCAAAAGTGAAGTCCAAAATTGGATGGTTTTTTCTTTAAATGGTATGAGAAAATTTTCTGAAATACAAGACGGAAACTCAGTGCCATGAACCTTAGGATCTTTATTGCTAAAAACTAATTTATTTCTTAAAATGCAGTATAAATATATACATATACTTAGAATGTGTTTGTATGCGTGTGTGTGTACAGATACATTGTTTGTGATGATAGGCCACACTTTATCAGTTATCTGGAAGTCATATCTGTTCCTATTGATGAATAACATGCAGATAGACCCTGAAAGCCATGTAAGTTTGTGGAATATATCTGTCAGCTTATTGCAGAAGTGTTTCTACAGTGTTAATAGGCACTGTACTGTGGCCAAATGCACTGTGTGATTTTTCAGAAGTGATGTTTGCTTGATGTATTAGCAAGCTAATAGGAATATTTGATGGCCTCACCCTTGCTCCTGTAATTTGTTTTGAAATGGTATTTTTCACACAAAATGCTTCTCTGTGTTGGTCAACTTAATGAAAATAAGAATAAATGATATGAAGTTTCTTGGTACTTTAAGAGAGATACAGAAAAAATATACAAGCAATGCATGAATTTCCCCTGCAAAATGTGTGCAGCTATAAACGCTGTAAAATCAGCTCTGCTGGCCTTTGAGGGAAGAGAAGTATTTCATCTAATACAGTCTTGGAACCTATGCAAATTACCTGAAATAACTTTCTTAACACTATTAGGGTTTGAGTTTTAAATTGCAGTGTCTCAAGATAGTCCTGATAGAAGAGACTGTTGGTAAATATTGATATTTAGTCTATTTAAATAGTCTATCTATCTAAAATGAATAGACTATTGGTAAATAGTCTATCCATTGAAATGTCATTTGAAGTATAAGCTACAGTTTTGAATTACTCACAGGAAAGAATAAATAATAGTAAAATGGCTTTTAAAAATATTTATTTATATTTTAATATATTTGAATTTTTGAATTTTTATATTTTATATTTGAATATGTATCATATATGTTTACAGAACTATTTTTTTATAGGAATAATGTAAAACCCAAGAGCTTTGTGGTGATTTTTTTTTTCTTCTTTTATTTTGAAGTACTTGCCTTATCTTTTTTTCCCCCAAATGTATAGTTTAGTGGTATACAGGTTTAAAGACAATTCTATTTTTGTTGCAGTGATCAATCTGCAAAGAAAAAATATTGCTAATAATTCTTATGACAGAAGTCAATACACTATGATCAATGTATTTATTCTCTGGGTATCAATATTATGATTTTTATTTTTTTTAATCTTGAAAAACAGCACTACAGGTGTTTTAATAAGTAACTTTTTTTTCACCATTTGTGAATCATAAGCATGCATTTTTTTTTCTTCATTTACTGAAGAGCTCTATATATTTCTTCTGAACAGGAAAGACTTCTGCTGTATGTCTTCTTCTGATGTCACTAAAATGACATCAAGCTGCCTCCCATGGGGGAATACTGAAGCCTTCTCAAGAATACAACACAGTGGTAAGTACTAAAAGTATGTTCAGAACAATTCTGTCATCTATGAAAATATATAAAAGAAATGAGAGCAAGTCTCTATTGCTGGTGTTCTTAAATGTGTTTGACATATATCTTTGCAATATATACATACAGTTAAAATGCTCGTTTGCCATGTGTTCATACAATGAGACATGGAATACAATCCATTCTAAACGTTAGTGCTGTTTATGTGCTTATTCATAATAAGTATGAATTTTTATTATTTTTCAGTTCTGTAAATATTGACTGATACCAATCAGTTTGTAGTTAGAAGATGTGGGATTAAACCTGGCTATTGTGACCCTGCTAATCAGTAAGGTCTGGGGTTTCTGGGTCACACTACCAGACAGAGCTGATTGATAGTCTTCAGTTTGCAAAACAAGGTTGGGTTCCAAAGTTTTTATGGGGCCATATAAATAAAAGGACTTGGTTGCTGTGTCTGTCTTTTATCTCTAGATAATAAAGATCTATCTTTTCCTCTCATTTTATTAGCAAAATGTGAGATAACATACTTTAATATATAGTGCACACACAGACACACACATAGATAGTTATATGTATATGTATATATATGCACACATACATAAACATTTGTATGGTATCGGTATGAAATATGTGACAAGGGTTTAGTTTAGAAATCTATGCATAGAATATATCCTATTTATAAAACACCTTTGATTAAAGTAATTACCATTCTTTCATACTGTCCCTGACACATTGATTAATGAGAAGGGAAAGACATGTACAAGTGACCAGAAAAGTTTCTCTGATGCATAGTTCTTCCTTCTCACTTTATATGCTTCATGAACTTTAAAGCAGATGTGACTTTTTCTGTAATCATTGCGCTAGCTGCAGTACAATGACGTTTCAATTTAGTGTTATCATTGGGTCCTAAATTCAAGGAGAAGGAATAGTAATATATCTGATGTGATAATAAAGTTGTGAATAGGCAATAATTCAAAGTATGACAGGTTAGTTATGAGATCCGAGGGTACTATTATGTGAAGTGTAAAAATCAGACAAAGAAAATAATAGCTTTGAAAACTCCTGTGATTTTTGCATCACTGAACCATGTTTATTCCAATTTGTAGCAATTTAAATGTAATTGAATAAAAAACACTTTATGGACAGGAGCAGCCTGTTTAATAGTTTAGCATCCATGCTGATCATGACTATAGCTGAACTCTTATTGGTTACTATAACGAATAGTACACATATGCATGAATACCATACATAGTATTCAATTACTTACTCTCCTCAGAGAACTCATGACATTTTTCAGGAAAAAGGCAAGTAAATGATATAAAGAATACAAGGCTGATACAAAGAATACAAAACTGAAGTCAAAGTCAAAATAATAACTTAATTTCTTTGGAACTAACAATTTGTGGTATGTTTACGTTGTCTGGCACTAGAATTAGCCACAGCCATGTTCCAAGAAGGGATAGAAAGCCTCATCTCAAGATTTATCACAGTACACTGAGATAAACCACAGAAACTGGGGAGAGGAGTCTGAAGGGGAAACTGAGGGATGGTGTGATTTTAGTTTTCACTGTTTTCTCAGTATTTTGTTTGTTCGTCTTCATAATGCACAGAGGGAAAGTCAGGGAGAAGAAGAAAGAGAAGCAAACAACATTAAAACAGAGAAGTGAGATAATGCCTGTTGATACCTGTTTTTTAACTCCTGCTGCAAGTTAGTGGACATCAGAAGCCAGCTGTGCCTTTTGAAAATTTCCTTGTTCATGTGAAGTGATAATTGGACTACACATAAAAAAGCTCAGGAGAGTAGAAAATGAAGTTGTAAATCTGCATCAAATTTATTTCAGCTTCTCTGTTTGCTAATTTCCTGAAGTATATGTAGCCACAAACATATATGATCAAGTGCCAACTCCAAGGTACTCAAAAAATACACAACAGAAATATGGCAATATATATTAAGGAATTTGTTTTGTCTGGAAGGTTATATTCTTATGAGAAGTTTTTCACATGACAAATTGAAATGGCTCTGAAGGCTTTCAGTAAAGTGTACAACCCAAGCCAAACTAACTTTGAAGATGTATTTGCAGCAGACAATAGGGATCCATTTGGATGAACAGAAGAACTCTGAGAGTGGTGTGTATCCTTACCAGTGTTCGTTCAAAAAAATTACTAGATACGGTAGCTTGGGAAGATTGTAACTATGATTTTTGCTGTATATTACTCTTATATTTAAGAGAAATACAGAAAAAAATCCTCACGCCTTGATTACTTTTACTTTTTTCATGCTATTATTCTCATCCAGAACTCCAGCTAAAATTCTTCAACATAAACCAATGATCAGAATGATCCTTCTCAAGAAGAGAAAACTGCAATCTAGAGTATGCAAAAAGTGCTTGCTGGCAATGCACAATATAGTAATAAAAATGAAAGCAAACAAATGGCCCATGCTTTGTCCTCAGATTTTGATCTTACATGACAGGTATAAGCTAGTTTAAATGGTGGGATTTCATTCTAAAATCCCGACCTGACAGCTGAGTGTGCAGATGGAGCCCTGTGGTAGTCCATGGGGTGCTGTGTAGTTTCTTTGATGTAGCCACATACTGTCAGATTCTTGATCATGTTCTCAGACTCTGATCAAGCCTTCTGTCTTGTATCATTTATGATAACAAATGTGAAGGAATAATAAAGCCTTCATATTAGAAGGCAGGAATAAATCGTTCCAGCTCTAGTCTTGGGACTTTTAGGAAATGGATCAGCTCTTAATTCTCTGAGGAAAATTAGGGCACAATATAACTCGTATTCTTAGAGCTGCCAGCTCTCCTCAGCCTACTTTTTAGCTCTCAGGATTCAGTGTTGTTGATCAGTCTTTGCTTTGCCTCCTCTTGTCAGGGTTTATGACTGTAAATGGAAGTGCGCTCAGCTGAGCAGTCCAACCTCTGATTAAGCAGTGCCTTCAACTCTTACTTCTAGTTTTCAGGTTCTCACTGTATTTTACACTCTTAGACAGAAGAAAAATACTGCCCACATTTTTTCTCTCTTGGTGAAGTATTAGCATAATTTTAGCATGGACTGAGATCCATCAATTAAGTAGGATCTTAAGACCTGCACTATGATATAGAGGCTGTGCTGACATTGTCTACAGTGTAGACCCACTCTTCCCACCGATTCTCTTAATTTTGAAACAGAAAGAAGGGAAGAACTCAATTTTAAGTTGTTCCTTTTGTAAAGATAGCAGGTGTGTTTTCCATACTGAAACATAATTGATAAGCAGGAGCAACTAATGAAGTTATCAGCTGAACATCCCAGAACTGATGGTCTGGTCCTGTTAATTAATTGAGGCTGATACTCAACATTTCAGTAGCTTTCCAAATTGGAAACTGCATCCTCTTAAAGAAATTCAGGTAGTGTAAATTGAGTGGATCACCTACTGTGTGGGAATTTAACAAGGATTTAACCAGAGTCTGTCTAGATGTAGTTGCAGGATGTCCAACATCTTTCTATGCATCTATAAATTTGTGTCCAGGGAGAGTATTCTGAAATCATAAATCCAATGTAGTTAACTGTGACTCAGTTCATCTAGAAAAAATAAAGTTGCATCAGCTGCTTTGCTTTGAGATGTTACTGGTAAATCCAACCTTAGCAAATTCATTAGGTCACTGATATTGTGGTATGTTTGCCAATAAAGGTAGAGACACTCAGCATCAGATCTTGTGTGAATACTGGAAGCAAAACATTCAGATTCTTTAATGAATATAAAGGATTCCTTACCTCCATTTGAATTCGAAGTGATGTATCCATTCATTTTTTATTGCAATATTAAGTTATGTGTTTCAGTGTGACTAACCTAAAGTACTTAAATGTGGGTAAACTCTAATGATCTCCACCAATATGTGGATTTCTGAAGAACCCAAGTGAGAAATGGAAATATGAAGTATTTGCAAATATTATTCAAATATGAAATAACAAACACCAAAACTTCCCAAGTCATTAAATTTACATTAAGGTGGCAATGTAATTGAAAATTTAACACTTTTACCTAAAATCACTAGCTTTACTAGAAGTTTTCAGGATATAGTTTAACAGTTTTTTAGTGATTTTTTTTTTTTTTAGCTAAAGTACAGTTTCAGTGGTGAGGTCCATTGGAAAATAAACATATGAGTCATGATTGCCTTAAATCTTTAAGAAGCATAAACTATTCTTATCTAAGTAACAATTCCATAAATGTAATTGATTTTGCAGAAAATTAATTTGAACATTACATTATGTAAAGCATTGTACAACAATAATGAAGAACTATTAAAATTGTGTAATTTCAGCGTTATGCAGACTGGATGGCTAACGAGAGTTCACTGAATCATAACAACATGAATAGGCAAGCAAAATAGAAAATAATCACCCTGTGTGTTTTGCATAGGCAGTTCATTTGATTGATTAGAGGTGTTTTTTAACGTTGAGTCATGTTCAATTCAAAGAACTGGAGTGCAAATTTTACTGCTGTCTGCAATGCTTGAACTTGAAAATGTTTTATCACTGTGACTCGTAATTTAAATCTACTGTACTGAACAAGTAGTGGTGTTATATCAGTTTCTACAGGGAATTTTTTAACTCTGTGCTGGTTTTGGCTGGAATAGAGTTAATTTTCTTCATAGTAGCTAGTATGGGACTATGTTTTGGATTTGTGCTGAAAACATTGTTGATAATACAGGGATGTTTTCGTTGTTGCTGAGCAGTGCGTACACAGAGTCAAGGCCTTTGCTCCTCCTACCGCCCTGCCAGAGAGTAGACTGGAGGTGCACAAGAAGTTGGGAGGAGGCACAGCCAGGACAGCTGACCCCAACTGACCAAAGGGATATTCCATACCATATGATGTCATGATCAGCAATAAAACTAGGGAGAATGTTGGCAAGGGGGCTGCTGCTCAGGGACTGGCTGGGCATTGGTCGGTTGGTGGTGAGCAGTTGTTTTCATTTGCATCACCCGTCTTACTTTGGTTTTATTTCTCTCTCTTTGTTATTTTCCTTTTCATTACTACTACTACTACTACTACTACTACTACTACTACTACTACTATTACTACTTATTATTATTATTATTATTATTATTATTATTATTATTATTATTATTATTATTATTTCTATTATTTCTATTATTAAACTGTTCTTATCTCAACCTATGAGTTTTCTCACTTTTACCCTTCCACATCTCTTCCCCCCATCCTGCTGGGGGGGAGTGAGCAAGCGGCTGTGTGGTGCCTAGTTGCTGTCTGGGGTTGAACCACAACACTTAAAAAAGAGTTCGAAAAACCTCAGTGTTGTTTTTTTCTGATAACAACAGTAAAGCCTTTGAACATAAGGTCCCAGTGTAAATGAATTACATGTGAGAAGTTGTCCTCATGCTATCAAGGTTCAAAACACACTGCGTCTTCATTATTAACCACAAGACTGCAATATGTTGTTTGTTCTGTTTGTACAACTCAGTAGTATGGCAAGGGAAGGCCATCTATATCTTTTACTAAATATCCCTTTACCTTCCCATTAGCCATTCAGGAGCTACCTTCCTCAGTATTTATATAAAAGGAATAGCTCTGTGTAACAGCAAAATTTTGTGTCCTCCTGGAGTCCCCGGGACTTAATTTGAGCTCTGCGCACTGCAGTTTAAGTTGCTTTTAGAAACAACTGTCAGAAGATGATCTCTGCGATCATCAACTACAGTTTCTAGAACAAAGGACAACCATATCAAATAATCCTTTTTATACATGTTATAATGTAGGTTATGAGACTAAGAGCTGCATTGGTTACTGATGGAAACCAGTAATGAGTCGCATCCCTCAAGGGTCTATTCTGGGACAATACTATTAAATATCTTCATCAGTGACATAGACAATGGGAATGAGTACATGCTCAGGAAGTCGGCGGATGACACCAAGATGAGTGGTGCAATTGATTCACTTGAGGGAACGGATGCCATCCAGGGGGACCTTGACAGGCTTGAGAAGTGGGCCCATGAGAATATTATGAAGTTCAACAAGGCCAAGCGCAAGGTCCTGCACCTGAACCTGGGCAATCCCCAATATTAGTACAGGCTGGGGGATGAATAGATTGAGAGCAGCCCTGCAGAGAAGGACTTGGGGATATTGGTGGATGAAAAATTGAATATGAGCCACCAATGTGCACTTGCTGCCCAGAAAGCCAATCGTATCCTGGGCTGCATAAAAAGAAGCGTGACCAGCAGGTCGAGGGAGGTGATTCTTCCCGTCTAGTCCACTCTCATGAGACCAGACCCTACCTGGAGTACTGCATCCAGCTCTGGGGTCCCCACCACAAGAAAGACATGGACCTACTCGAGTGGGTCCAGAGGAGGACCACGAAGATGATAGAGGGCTGGAGAACCTCCCCTTTGAGGACAGGCTGAGAGAGTTGGGGTTGTTTAGCCTAGACAAGAGAAGGCTCTGGGGAGACCTTACTGCAGCTTTTCAATATATAAAGGGGGCTTATAAGAAATGTGGAGAGAGGCTTTTGACCAGGGCCTGAAGTGACAGGACAAGGGGCAATGGTTTTAAACTGAAAGAGGGTAGATTTAGAGTGGAGATAAGGAGGAAATTTTTTACAATGAGGGTGGTGAGAAACTGGAACAGGTTGCCCAGAGAAGTTGTGAATGCCCCATCCCTGGAAGTGTTCAAGGTCAGGTTGGACGGGGCTTTGAGCAACCTGATTTAGTGGAAGGTATCCCTGCCTGTGGGAGGACGGTTGGACTAGATGATCTTTGAAGGTCCCTTCCAACCCAAACCATTCTATAGTTCTATGATTTGTTTAATACCATACAGTGATTGTCTATGCATGCTTATAAAACATGCAAGAGTATTAAAGTAAATGGCCTAGTACATACCTAACTGATTAGTTTTAACAAACATATAGCACTATAGGTAGCACTATAGGCAGCTCAGCATCACAACTGGAATTTGGGGATAAAATAGGTGGAAAATCAGTCATGATAGAATTGCAAGGTTATTTTTATTTTTTTCTGCATTTTTAATAAATTATATAAAGCTGAAACCCTTTTGAATAATGCTCTCATTGTGGCTATTTTCAGTTAATTTCATGAATGTGTGTGCTAGCCATGGTGTGAGGTTGTTTATCAAACAGCAAATCGGGAGGTTTTTGGTTCTTTGAGAGAGATTCGGGCTCTTAAAAACAGGCATCTAGTACAGTTTTAGGAATAAAACTTCCAGCACGACTCCAGGGGACCTGGATGTCCCATAACTCCTATGTCATATATGCTAGCTCTATGTAGAAGGGTTGCATATTCAAACTTATGCACCTATATTTCCATGTTCTGGACATGTATCTAGATTGCATTAACTAAAATGTCTAGATCCCTGTTGACTTGCTAGATACCTAGCTCACAGGTAGAGTACTTCACTTAGCAAAAAAATAGGTGTCTACTATCTAGAACTGAAAGTTGCACCTAGTTTTTGATGTGAGAACAAACGTGTGAGATGCTGGACATCTGGGCAGGTACAAAAGCATATTTTTGTGTGTCTAGGAAAACTGTGGTTTCAGTGAGCTTTTCAAGTGCTTAGAATATTTACTGGAATTTTGAGTGTTACATCTAAAAGTTTACCTGGAAATTTTTGTGGCTCTGGACCTCAGAGAGCATTATAACGCAAAAGAGAGGGTCTCTGAGTTTATGCACTTCTAAGGTTAACTAGTAAGTCACATGAAGACTGTTTAGATCCCATTCTGAATATAAATCTTATGTTCAATACCCAGGATTTTTTGGATTTAACCTCAGCTCTCTGGAAGTGCATCTCATGGGTAGCAGAGGACTGAAAAGGTCTTCAGAGGTCGTCTTAGTCTTCTAGGTGAAGTGAATGCTGAGAAAATGAGACACAGTTGTTCTGTACTGCTAGGAATTAATTTGGGAATGCCAGTGTTGCAAAGAAGGCTGGAGGAGAGCAAAATAGTCTGGGTTTTGTTTTTGCAAAGCTGACTGAGTACTTCATTTTATTAAGTATCTTTAAAAATCCTAGTATTGCATAGCTTGGGGAAACAATGTAGCATAGTTCTTTAATGATGAAAAATACTGAATTATTTCTATTCTGTGCCAAATGCAAGTAATCCATCGCAATTATGCTAATCACTGCCCTGAAAACAAATTGATACAGCTGTTGAGTGACTAGGGAAGATTATGGCATATTTCTTTCTTTTTCAAAAGAAAAAAATAAAATGCCTTTGCGAGCAGGAAGCCAAACTGCTTGTAGAAATGTCTTAGAACCGAAAATCACTATTTGATTCTGAAGGTAAATGTGTTTGTTGTATATGTGAATATAAAATACATTTAGCTTTAAATGCATGCCAATTTAGACCCAGATATCTGGTATTGTACATTTTACAGCAGTATTTTGTTTTGATTTTCTATTGACATTGTGCACAAAATACATATATACAGCATTTTTCTATTGAATCTTATAATATGGAAGCTGAAAGTATCTAAAATACTCTTTCTAAAATTTTCATTATAAAAAAAAAGACATTTTCTTTCATATATACTGTTTTGTATTCCATTGTTCTTTCCCAAGAAAAACACCAAAGAAAGGGAACACAACACAAATATGGTAATATTGTTACCCACTACTTGAAAAAAAGTTTAGAATTATTTGTGTGCAGGTGAAACTACTCAGGTCAAGTAAAATTTAGATTCTGTCTGTTTTCAGGCATTATAGTGTCTACTTCTCCTGAACAGGTATGAACTAATGCTATTTTCTTTTTCACCTGGTTGCAGCTGCATTGATAGTGATGGAGAATTGCCCATCTGTGCTCACAGCATGAACATGGATTTAAAGCTTACACAACTATTCACAGAATGTTAGCACAACCAGCTTAATTTTTTATGTTTTAATATGGCTTTAGCAAATAACTGACAAAATTTGGTCCTTAGTTATAATCTTAAAAATCTGCAATTTTTGTTGGTGTAAGAAATTAATAATCTGCAACCAAATATCTATTCAAATTGTGTTTTGGCTCTCCATGGTGGAAACAAAGCTCTTTTGTCTGGAACTAAGTCATGCATTTAATTTTAATGTAGTTTGCAATCAGTGGAGTTAATTGTACTGAAAAACTGTGTTGCTTCTATCATTTGAGGCTTTGTGCTTTGCTTTAAAGGTACGTAGGTGATATTTCCTATGCTATGTCATATCACTGTAACTACTCTTTTGGGTAGACATATGTCATTAATTTGGCTCATAAAGATGAGATGCAAATCCTTGAAAATTATCTATGAATAATGAGCAATCTAACTGTTACTCTGAGTTGCAGTCTACTCTTACTTAAAAATAATGTTACCAAAATAAGATGTTAGATTAGAAGACATGCATTTGAACTGCTTGTAGACAGCCTTTAAAATTAATATCATTGGCACATAAAGTTACAGTACAAGAATCCTTGCAAAGAGCATAACTTTGTCTTAATTATGATGTATTACTAAAGTGTTTCAATAATCTGAATTCCCTTCTTTCATTGCAGCTATTTCTAATTCAATAATATGTTTCAATATAAAATACACAAAGCTTTGTGTAAAGCTCTAAAACTAACCTTTTTTCCATTTGTCATGCATCCCTCCAAAAAAGATACACATACACATAGAATGACCTAAAATGTAAATCCAAGAAGAGGATGGAAAGATGTCCCAGATATAACACATTACAAGGCAAATGAAGCACACTGACTTTGTAATGAGTGGTATAACAGAAAATATCTATTACCGTAGCTGATTTCCGATTAAAGTTACCAGTTAATTTTCATTGCACAGAAAAACACTTGCACCGTATTTATAGATTATTAATTCAAGGGATAAAAAAGAGGTCTTTTTTTAAGCAAAAGTTATCTCCATGCCCAGGTTTGCTTTTCTGAAGCTGATCTGAATGCTATCCAAACTCATGTAATGACATTCTTGTCCTTTTAAACTGGGATGCTTTTTGCAAGGTGAGTGCATGCACATTGACAAAATTCTTTGGGGAAATTAAGTTGTCTGTACATATGAAATTCATGTCTTTCTGATCTAAGTACTTTGATCCTGTTGATTTTAGAGAATAATAAAAAAAAAAAATCTCTCAAATTCAAGACTTTTGACAGAATTATGAGGATCTATTAGGATAATTATTAAAATTGGGAAACCTATAAATATTACAAAACTTCTAAAGAAATTTTTCTGTTCTGCAATGCATGCTAATTAAAATCACATCACAGCATAAACTGATCATAAACTAACTTTAATTTAGCTATAATTCAGTTTTTAAAAGATTTATTTTGGATGCTGTATTTCTATGTCATTTTGCTTTGAAAATGCAAGCTATACTTGGGGAATTATAATTATTTTATTTTTCATTTGAATGATGGTTGATTGGCTTGTTTCAAAACCATTTTATTTTAGGAAGTGTCTGATACTGAATCCTTGTAAGAAGATAACATGTATTCAACAAATCAACTGGAAGGCTATTGTTTGTTAGTGAGAATATTCATGTGAATATTGTTTCTGGTGATTATGATATGTCAGTCATAAGTGAAAAATAGTATTTACTGCATATGTCCCAATCTTTTCAGTATATTTACTTATAAAGAAAATAGTAGTTTATCTGGGTAACAGTGTTACATACTGATGTTTTTTTTCCTCTGAACATCAGGAGCTACTTTTTTACTGTGAGGGTGACTGAATACCGGCACAGGTTGCCCAGAGAGGTTGTGGAGTCTCCCTCCATGGAGATACTCAAAAGCTGCCTAGACATGATCCTGGGCAACAACCGTTAGGTGTCCTTGCTTGAGCAGAGGGGTTGGACCAGATGACCTCCAGAGGTCCCTTCCAACCTCAATCAGTCTGTGATCTTGTGATCTTCATTTAAGAGCAATTCAATTTTTCTTCCTATGGATTTAAAATAACAGTATGTCCCTTTCACTTTCATTACCTGGAAGTATCAAAAAGGAGGGGAAAACAAATAAAAAGTTATATTACAAGTTTGTATAATGATGATCAGTCACTTGAAAAGTTAGGGGATGCATAATTGGAGACTGAGACTAAACAGAACTATTGTTACTACAGTTCTGTTTAAAGGAAAGTGGTTGCAATAAATATACTTTATTTGGCCAAATGAAATGGAAATATATATTTTAAAGGCTACTGAAATAATTTTTATTAAGATTTTTTATTAAGTATTAGTGTCATACAACTTATTGAGTGCAATGGTGTGAAGCTACAATACAAAGTTCAACCAATGGCAGAAGTACAATCTGTTTTCCATAAACTTAGAAGCCATCACAACTAAAAACAGAAGTGTAAACAGTGAGGTAATAAGCTACATAAGGGCACAAGAACTTCAGATCTGTTATTCTCAGCATAAACTGTAAATTAGTTTGAAAGTAGAATTCATTAAAGAACAGGTATCTGAAAGACAAAGCTTTGTGATAGTGCAGGAACTAAGTAATCTGAGTTTATTAATTTACAAAGCAAGAATTTTCAATAGATGAGCTTGATAAAGAAAATGCACGTATTAGAATTTCCACTATGGAAATTGGAGCTAGGACAGAGCAATCACAGCAATAACACTAAAAAATCACTGTCTTGGCAGCTTCATTGTCTTTCAGAGTGTGGACTTTTCAGTGCTTTTAAATATTAGCATAGTATTAGTACAGCAGGGTTCTGAGCTTGTTAACTTTGAAATACTACCACAGTATGTTATGAGTTAATTTTTAAAAAAGGAGTTAAAGAGTTACCAAAAATTTTGTGCTTGTTATGATATGATGTTCTGGACTGAGACATCAGACTTTTTTTTTTTTCCCAAGTAATCTGTAGTTAAAAAAAATAGGGGTTCATTTGATGCAGAGGTTTTTTTGTGGGAAGTTATCTCATAGAGAATTTCATTTAAATCCTTGGCTGAACAATTTTTACCTATGGTTGTTTATGGTTTAGCATTTGAAATGTATAGGCAGGAAATTAGCAAAATCAGAAAAAAAAGGAAATAACTCAGAGTTTCTGGTAATGCAACCCTTTCTGTTCAAAATATGAAATATGTAATCAGTATTACCAGAATATGAGAACAGCACTTACAGATTTTAGTATTGCCAGTGTAGATCTGATGTACAGAAATACAACTATCTAAGTGCAAGAATTTAGGAAAGGTAATTGTTACAAATATGCTGAAATTGTTACAAGATTTCAATATGCCAGGAAATCAGAACCAGGGTTATAATGAATCAGGACTCCTGGATGGTTATTATCTCCAGTGCCTATGGGAGACAATATCAAATTCCAAAAAGAAAGTGGTTAGCAACTTGCCAAGGTGAAAGTTATATCATCCCTTTGGGGGGCAGACTCCAAGGACAGTAGCAACTGTCTAAACAAAAGCAAAAAGGATATTTGATTTTCTTGTTCTAGGAATCAGTAAAAATACTACTGATAAAACATATGTGCACTTTCCCACCACTTTAAAAATAAATAATTATATACAGCAGCAAGCAAGACCTTTAGAAGATGGATCTTTCTCTCTCATCCCAAAGAAGACATTATGGAAGGAATTATTTTGAAGAATAAAAGTGTAAGTCAGATCAGACAGGAATTACTGACATATCTCCAGTATGAGGCAGAATAATCTTCTCCTCTGTCAAAGGGATTTAATTGTCTGCCCTGACCTCCATCTGTTCTATTAATTGACTGCATTAGTTTGTGGTAGATATTTTTGGTTTATATTATGTTTTATTAGTGGGATTTCTTAAGGTGATAGAATAGTAGCACACAGGAAGCCATAACTCCTACCATGTGACAAGGTGGTTTTTTTTTTCTATCCTGACCTTAATCAGTTGACCAAGGACAGGAAAAAATAGATCAGTTCTTCCTAGTTAACTTGGCAGCTGCAAATTGTCTTCTATTCTATTGTTTCTGCAATATCATCCCATATGGATAGGATAACAGGAAAAAAAAAAAAGAAAACCAGAAATCCTTTACAAAATAAATTAAATCAATTCCCTTTACAAAATAAAAGTCAGTTTGTCATTGATTGAATTGATGGGCATATATCTTTCTATATATATCTTACATATAAGTATAAAGAGATGAAGGGAAGCTAGAAACAAATAACCAGGTAGAAGAAAAGATCCATAGGAAAGAATTATGATTTGGAGAAAAGAAGAAGTTAATGGTGTGCACTCTGTGAGAAAGATTTGAGGATTAGACAGGGGACTGTGAAGGCCATGTGCAAAAGAGGAAAAGGATGGAAAATACTTTTATAAGAGGACACATTTTCAAGCAGGGGAGAACAAGAATAACACAGGTCTTGGAGATGTAGTGGAGCATAATGTTTTGTCATGAAATCATATTGTTAAAAATGATTTCTCCTCATTATGAAAGGTGCTAGTGTATTTGCTTTCCTTCTCCTGTTCTCTTTTTTCAGCTGTGATCAGAAATCTACACCATGTATGAATCTACAGTGCAGTTAGTGTATTGCTGTATGTATGTGTTACATGGTCAAAGAAATCCATGAAAAATCATATGATTAATTTTGCTATCTATCTGTAATTTTTAAAGTACCCATATAATTTTGCAGTCCTGTGAAAACAGGTAGAGTGTGGTAAATGATATGATAATAATAGTGTTGCATGGGTCCTGTTAGAAAGTCATTCATAAATAGTAGTCATTGCATCAAAAAAGTCATGGGAAACGTGTTTTCTGTCAAGTTGAGAGACAGAAACAAAATAACCATACATTTCTAACATAATACTGTTTTTCCTCAAACCTATCAGTTCTGTGTTAGACTGTAAAGACTAGTAAACTAGGAAAGACTAATGTTAGGTGTAGATGGTAAAAATTAATGGATAAACTTGTTCACTGAGATATGATTTTGCTTGAAGGAAGATACCATGCAGCAGAGTTTTCAAAATAACACAGAGATGGTTATGGGAATAATAATAATAATAGGAAGATAAAGGGAATTAAATGGTAGGTGAGAAAATAGCTGAAGTTTCATTTAAACTCCATAGATGGAATTTCTTACCAATGGATGCTGCATGATCTTTAATCAACGATCAGCAGAACTAGTGAAAGAACAGACAAGAACTATTAGAAACTCAAAGCAGAATATGCTCTTCCTGATTTTAGTAATGAGGACTTGGTTCATGTATGAAACTAACAGGAAAATTACAAGTTTCTTAACTTTGCGTATCATGGTTATAGAGATAATTCTGTATATATTGTTAAGCGGTGAGAGAAGGAATAATCTTGCTGTACTTCAGCTATCGGACAGTTAGCTGTCTAATCTAGGCTAATGGCTTGGACTCCTTAAGCATAATCTTCAGGATGTTTTCACAGTGGTTGGCTTAAACTAATTTTTAATGTCAAATACCTGTGTTAGAGTAGGAAGAATTGCTGCCTTAAGTGTATGCTCCTGGTTTAGACAGAATATCTGGGAGATGAACATGAGCTTTAGTGATGTGTCCAAGGTAGAGAAGGTACCTTTTCATTGTGCTAGGCAAAGATGGTAACTTTCAAATAATGAGAGTGGTAGGTGAGCAGGAGGAGAAATGACAACTTCTACTTTTGTTGGCTTTCCTTTTCTACTCGGATACCAGTTCTACACATTACAAAGCAAATACGATATATTACGTTAGAGTTCTGAAAAGCCTTTGATGCAAGAAAATATAATTAACCGAATGTGAGATGGCTTTGAAGTTATGCTTGTAGTAGAATGATAGGGGCTGTCATGCAGATCATTTTCAGAAATGTATTTTATTTTTTTAACCTAATAATAAAAGCATTCACTTAGTAATTCTAGGATTTCTTTTGGAATTGTTAAAAGACCATGAAAGATGATCTGATTTTTATCATTTGGGGAGGGTGGGGTTGGAAATGGAGGACCTTTTTAACTGAATAGAAAATTACTTACAAAACATTTTATTTTTTCTTTTCCCATCCCTGCCTAGCTTTCTGTTCTTTTCCTGCTGCCCTTTATGGCAACAAATAGGTAAAAAGTTGAAAAAATAGTGATTTTTTTCAACCCAAAACCCAAGTAATTGATATTGAGACATCTTTTTCAAGCTTCCATGTGTAAGAAATTATTCTTTGTAGTACGTCTTCTTGTTACTTTGTGTAACAATTTTAGAATTTGCATTTCCAAAGGGATGGAATTTCAGAAGACTGTTTCTTAGGTTTCTATATTTTGTTGTTGGATTCTGCTTAATACTTAGTCAGCTTTTGTTGTTGTTTTACAAATTAATCCCACTTTTGCTGTTGTTTCTTCTTGTCTCATATTATAGGTTTGTCAACATATCTGATGTCAGATGACATCCATATTTCATTAATTTTCTGGGGGAACATAACCTATATTTTTTTTCCTCATTTTCCATATTTAAGCAATAAAGGAGTAATCTGTACACTACATAAAAGCACACACAGTCAACCTTGGACTTCAGGCGTTGGTGGGGAGGAAAAGTATGTCTGGTTCTGCCCATGAGGCTATGTCTCTTAGTAAATAAAATGGTCTGCATCTTGTTCTCTGCCCCTGAGGCCACATAGCATAGCACAGCTTGCATTGCTATACCTAAAAAAAAAAAATAATATATATATATATTTGCCTTATGTGTACTGTCTGTTGAGGAGAACTTCCAGCCTGTCCTGTTCCCTGGTCGTGCCTGTGCATTGGCTGGAAGGTGACACAGCTACACAGTATGAATACTGTGTCAGGACAGTGCTGGAGCCCATGCTCTAGCCCTGTTTAGTTTATGGCTTAGACCCAAATTCCACTGCTTACTGCCCTGGCCTAAAAACAGACTAAGATCTGGATCCATAATGGGACTTCTGCATGGTAATATTCTGCTTAGCTTTTAGGGGTCCACAGTATATAATATAATTCACAACTCCCAGTATTTATGTCAACTAGAAAGTTAAGAATTTCACAGTTCATTATGAATTAAACATTGACAGGACATTAAGCAGAGTATATGACACAGACTGTCTTCTAGGCGAGTTTTTAAGCTCCGTGTTTGGTGGGGAGAGGGGAAGGCAGCAGGCAGCATAGAAATGGTTGCCAAGTTATTGTCTCCCAAGATCTATGAGTGATTCTGGTGATCTCATCCTTTATAACATTTTGTGGAGACTTGTCTTGCTGAGACAAGCTCTCTCTCCTCTTAAATATAAGGGGCTCAAGCCAGCATTTAGCAGGAGAAAGCTCACTAAGTTGAGGAAAGCAGCACAGGAACAGAAGTTGGAGGACATTCTTCCCTTCTGCTAGTGAAGTTGTCCACTTTCTAGCAAAGACAGACATTTTAAGGGGAAGGGTAAATTGGAAAAAGTTTGATGATGTGATAGTGTAGTAAAGATAATCCCCAGTACCAAATTGTATTTCATGAAATTACTCTCCTACGAACTGCATAAGGCTTGCTCGAAAGTGAGAATACATATCTGGGGGAGTTTCAGTTTTATAAGGCTGAAAAGTTACAGCTTTCCCATAGTCCAAGGGTGAGAATCTCAGAGCAAAATTCTTTCAGTTTAGGATTGACAATGCTGCACGCAGTGCTCATAGCCATCCCAATCTTATCCGAAATCTCATGTTTATAACTTGAAAGATGAAAGGTGTGGGTTTAGACTTCTTCAGGTTAATGAGAGTAGTCACTCAACTCTCCCATTTCCAGGATGAGTGTGTAATTGTGATTATCATATGAATGAAGGCAGTATCACTGGTAACTGAACTAGGTAATGCAATGAAAACCTCATGCCTGTGTCTCCTGTGTAATTCAGTTCTAGGAATTTATATAAGAGAGCAGCAACTGGGGTTTTTTGGCCATATAATATATTGGGGTATGGGGAGCTACATGTCCAGCTGGTTTAAATTGCTTTTCCCACCCTCTTTTTTTATTATTGTAACATTTGTAATGTTTCCTTTTCTTAGACTGGAATGACAACAGGAAGATATCAAATTCAAATAATTCAATAGCCTCGAGAGATTGAATTGCCTAACACTCAGTCCCTCAGACAGTTTCTCAGTTGGTTCAGACGAGTTTTAGTTTCTTACATCCTTGAAGAGGGCACACACATGGCCTTAAAGGTGAAGCCAGAAAGAGAGGAATTAGACCTGTGAGTTTCCCTGTTTAATATTTAGACAAAAGCTGATAGATTCCCTTAAGAATTTCCTTTTTCAGTCATTTGACCTTTCTTATTGGAGAGAAGTTAGACCCATTCCATGTTAGAAATGTTTATTTTTTATGTCTTGCAGTGGTAATAGGTAACCAACTTTGATATTTTTGAAGATTTACTCAGAGTATAAAGGTCTATTCTGCAAACCTAAAAAACTGTATAAAATAGTGATTTTTGTATGCATGTTTTCATTTTTTTCTATCCATAATTTTTTTTTTTACTCCAGGCATAAGATATTTTACTCCACAGGAGCTTTTGCCTTAAAGAAACTCAGGGCTGAACATCCTCTTTCAGATCATAACCTTTTGTTTTGGAGTAACACATCTGAATTTAAGAAAACAGAGGTGCAGAAAAGAAATAAGGAGAGACACAGAGAGTGTTACATTTCTTTTACAAGGTCATATCAGAAGTAAAAGCTGGAAATGAAGTCAGCAGTTGTGCTAGACTGTACTAATGCTATTTTTTGTACATTTCCCTAAAATATGTGCTTGAAGAGTAGTATTTTCTTAAGACTTCGCAGCCACAATTAGGCAAAGGCTATCAAATAAATAAATGTATCTTGTGATCATTGTCCATCGTCATATTTTAGGCATTGGGCTCTTTCTGAACAAAAGAGTCTTAGTACCCTGTCACACTACCTTGCAATCAGAGTTAATTGCTGCTTTATTATTTGAGAGTGTATCATGACCTCTCTTGCATTATAGCTTCAGATGTTTGAACGGCTATAGTGTCCATTCAGTCATAAGAAGCTTAAATTCATATCATGAATGGTCAAATTTTGATCTAAGTAGAACACATCTGGAATTTTGGATAATTAGTAACTTAAAGTTTATGTTTATAAACAGTTTATGCCATGTTTTTTCCCTTCTAATATTGACACCTCATCTTTATTTGCAATCTTCATCAATTTATCTCAAGAAGCAGAAAGTATCACGAAAATTGTCTAACCACTGAAATTTTTCCATGCTTCTTATGTGCAATACCGGTTGAAATTAGAGTTCAAAAGTCAGTGAGATAAGTGCAACTGTCTTAACTGAGCATTTCCAGTTAGTCTGGGTCCTCCCGGCCATAATTTTTTTGGTCATTTTAAATACAGAAAAAAAATAAGGGAAGACCATATCTATGATTGTACAACAACAGCTTTTTATAATTAGATCCAAACATCTGATTTTTTACAGAATGCTTAAGAAGTGTATTTCTTTGTTTTTTCTTGAAAAGGAGTGATGATCACACTTTTTCTTTCCCTCTGCTGGCTTTTCAAATTGTTTTCATTATTGAGAGAACTGCAGTTTTAAAAAACAATGTAGGGACCACGCAGCCTTTTCTTATAAGCCCATTTTTCTTTTTGATAGTGTAAGAGACTTAGAAAATCAGAATAAAAGCGGTAGCTGCAGGCAAGAAGCAATGATAGGAAATAAATATGCGTCTGTTTTCTGAAAAGGAAATCGTGATTGTAGTTTCTAACCTGAGGAATCTACTGACATTGTCCAAGCCTATCTGAGACACTTACTGGAGAAATTCATAGGAGGGTAAATGCAGCGTGTTATTTGAAAAAAATAAAACTGGTTAATTTCATGTTTGTATACAATTTGTATTGCTTATCAGGCTTTATTTCCATATTTTAAAAAACAGTATAAATGAGCTACCTTTGTCCTCAGTTATTTCTAACCATAAACCTAAAACCAACTTCAAGGTCCATAATGATGTTTGTATAATTAGCATTTATTTTCACTTTAAGAAAGAATACATCACAGTTCTTAAATTTGTATCACTGATATTTTACTTTCTTTTCATTTCTAATCACAGAATCACAGAATCACAGAATCATATAGGTTGGAAAAGACCTTTAAGATCATCGAGTCCAACCATAAACCTAACACTGCCAAAACCACCACTACACCATGTCTCTAAGCACCTCATCCAAATGTCCTTATAATACCTCCAGGGATGGCGACTCAACCACTTCCCTGGGCAGCCTGTTCCAATGCTTGATAACCCTCTCAGTGAAGAAAAATTTCCTAATATCCAATCTAAACCTCCCCTGGCGCAACTTGAGGCCATTTCCTCTTGTCCTATCACTTGTTACCTGGGAGAAGAGACCGACCCCCACCTCTCTACAACCTCCTTTCAGGTAGTTGTAGAGAGCGATGAGGTCTCCCCTCAGCCTCCTTTTCTCCAGGCTAAATAGTCCCAGCTCCCTCAGCCACTCCTCATAAGACTTCTGCTCCAGACCCTTCACCAGCTTCGCTGCCCTTCTCTGGACACGCTCCAGCACCTCAATATCCCTCTTGTAGTGGGGGGCCCAAAACTGGACACAGTATTCGAGGTGCGGCCTCACCAGTGCCGAGTACAGGGGCACGATCACTTCCCTAAATCTTTAAATCTTGAAGAGAATATTAACTGTGAATTAATGAGATACATTAGAATGTGGTGTAAAAGACAAATGACAGTATTCTGAATCACTAAAAGCCCCTCCGGTCCCTTTTACCTGCTGAATTGCTGACTGAACAGCAATGTACTACCACAGAAATCATACTGACGTATAACTTGTCAATTTGATCCATTAATAATGTAGATATGTAGTTCAGATACTCATCCCTAGTGAAGTTTATAATGCTAAGTTAGGGTCATTGTAAGTCTGGATTTGTTTTTTTGGGTTTTTGTTTGTTTTTTGTTTGGTTGGTTTTTAAGTAATAATTTAATAATACATTGTTGAAATCTATGCTTACAAAAATCCAACAAAATAAACATATAGCTTCTATTAGGAAAAAGGATTTCCTCTGCTGCATGTTAATTTGAAGCCAGGCATTGCTATAGTTACAGTTCTGAGATTTAAAAATATATATGATTTGCCAATTTCACTTAATAACATTCCCACCAATCCTCTAAGTAATCCAGTCCAGAAACTGCACATTAGTTCATGACTGACGTTCCTCTGTGTTGTTCACTATGACTTTGTCTGACTTTTCTGAATGGCTTTATGTAGCATGAGGAAAAATGAAGCTTAGCTCATTTCAATGTATCAAGAAAATAGTCCTAGAAGCTGGGGAAAAAAAAAAAAAAAGAAATTATAACTGGTTTTTTTGTTTGAAAGACGGTAGACAAAACCAGTAGGCATTTACTGATATTTGGAAGAAATGTTCTTTTGTTATTGAGCAAACATTTCGAATACAGTGATGATTAAGAGGTTGCAGTGCTGAATTTGAGGTAGAGGTGCATTTAAACCTGCTTTGGGAAGAGCTTTTACAGAAAACAACTGTGTGATTAGTTTTCTGCTAAAGTTCCAAATTATAGATATGTGTTGCTAAAATCGATACTGTAGGCGTATTCACAAATTGCTGCGCCTCACGTAGTTCTTATTTACAGTCTCCTGCCACTACATTAATTTATTATAGAGTTTTATGTATGTTTAAAACAGGATAATAGTTTTTCATTACTTTTATTAAAAAAAAAACCCACACAACTCCCGTCCCCCCCCCCCAAAAAAAAAAAACCACCATAAAACCACTTTACGTCATAACTTTCAAAATTATATCTTTCAAGGGGAGGAAGAGAAGGGAAAGAAGAAAAGCTACAATTCATGTTCTTGGTAAATGAAATATTTTTGAAATCCCCATATTCTGTGAAATGCATTCAATACTATGCAAAATATCACTAAGAGGAGAATTGAAGTTTTGTTGGTTACATTATTTGTTATTTTTGTTCTGGTGACTAACCAGTGACACTTAGGGTTCAGCTAACCAAGCCAACTGTATGCTTTCAGAGCATATGTCTAAAGAAAGAGGGGGATGTGGGTGTTTAACCCTGATTCTGTATTGAGATGAGACCTATGTACACATCAAAAACCTTGCCCCAGGGAATTTGAGCAGAAGACTCAGGTCTGAAAGTGAGCCTGAGTGACCACAGAGACTGAAAGTGGTCAGTGACTGAAAGTTGAGGTGCACAGTAGTGCATTAGTTGGTTTAGATAAAGCCTGAGAAACCCCAGGAAATCCGTGCAGTCCTCAATCTCCTGTGCTCATATAATTTATATTTGTGTTTGATTTTCTTGCGACTGTCCATGACCTGGACAAGCAGGTCAAAAAAACTTGAAATCACTTTAGAGTTTGCTATTCTACCCTAGGGCAAAGAGGACTTTTAAGCGGTGCCTCGTATTTCCCCAGCAGGTACAGAATTAGTATAGAGCTACTGACATACTCATCTGCTCAGGTTGAAAAAGTGCGAACTGCAGATCCTGGAAACCATCAGGTTAGCCCTGAAGGCCTGATTCACAGACTATTTAAGCATCTCTGTGTGGCTTGGGGCATAGATTTATAATCGAGCACAAGTGGTGTTTTTAATGGATGCACATCCGTGTTAACTTCAATCTGCATTTACTTCAAAGGCCATAAATGTCTCATTAGCCTCAAATTACACTCCTCTGCCAATAAAGAAGTCATGTATGAATGTATGTGATTTCAGATCTTCTTTGATTTCTCTTTGTGTGTTGTGTTGCCAGAACTTGCCATTTTAAACTGAATATTTTTATTTGGATTGATTGGTTTTGATTGTTTGAGTAGGTGATGCTTCCAACTAGCAAGTTTTTGCAAGCAAGTTTGTACACATTTTTCTAACACTTGAAGCAGTAAAAAAAAAAAAAAATGGAAAAAATACACCACTATTAGTGATAATAAAGAAAGACATGACAAGTACTTTTCTTCCTGTAGACTCGATATGTAAAGGTGTATTAAAGAGCTGACTGGATACATATAGATGTGCATCAAATTGTTTTCGGTATAATATCTAAAAACATCCTAAAATGCATACAGCTTTCTATTTAAGATTAATTTCTAATTGCAATTTGTGACTTTGTTTACATCTTCCAGCCCTTTTAATGATGCACATAGCAAAATCAGCTAGTTCATGAATGTATAGCTAGCATGCCTTCTTCCTTATCTCTTGATATTCTTACTGAAAATTATTCTGTGTATCTTTCTCTGTGTATGAAAGTGTAGGTATTTCATGTGTGAAACTAACCTTATGAAAATAGTAATTTCTCTAGTAATAAGTCAACCAACTGAAAAGTGGGATATTTTCTGCCTAATGCTGTCTTTGCAAAGCAATTTTCTTCATGAGACTTCTGTTTAAAGACCTATTTTTTAAGGTCACACATAACATTATTTATGTATTATTTATGTAAAATTTTTGAAGACACCTGTTTAATAAGAAATTATTAAAAACTTTGATTGCTTCTGTTGCCATTTAACTGGCTAACAACAACTTTTAATAATCAGAACATGTCACAATAAATAGTGATTTTATTCTGACATCATCTTAGAATTGCTCTTTTACGGTATATACCTTGCCTCTGTTAATGCACTTGTCACTATCTGCTGTTTGTTTATGTCTTTGCACTGGTTAGCAAAGGCTGCAGGTCTGTTAGAATGGGGCTGAGAGGACTAGCTATATTCTGTGTTAGCCAACAGTATGCTTCTTTATGGATTCAAGATCCTTAAAATCGAAATGTCTGTGTGTGCATGAACCAGAAATAAAAACTTTGTGTATGCTCCTGTTAAGGTACAAGGGAAAATAAAACACATTGTATGAATGGATTTAATACCCACAGAACTAACCTTTGTTGGTCTTATTTCCTAGATAAGGAATCAGATAGCAAATTCAGTTCCAGGTCAATAACGAATGTTTCCCTTTTCCTGTCCTTTCACTCTATCCAAAATAACGGCATATAACCAGATATTTGATCCAAAGACACCCTGTAATTAGTATGGATAAATATTATTTATTAAGTCATGTTTTTGACAGTTGTATATTATCTCTAGTATGTTTATCAACTGAGGTTTTCCAATTGCCTTCATGTTGTCATTTTTCATTCTCTCCATGCTGGTAATAAGTTCACTGTCGCTTCTTTGTCATTCCCATTTTCTTTCCTTGTTTTATTTCCTCGGGTTTTTTTATTTGCTGTTTGCCCAGACAAGCTTTTTCTCTATCCATTTTTCATCATCTGGATCACTGTCTTTCCTTCCACCTTGTCAATTTTCACAGTGCTTTATTCCGCGTTTCTTTTTCTTATAATGTTATTACAAACTTCTGCAGTGTGGCTGTCAAGGGAATAGGATCTGTTGCTCCTCCCTAAGCACAGATTAAATCCTCAATTGGGTATGACTGGAAAAATCTGCTTTTCTGCATGGTCAGAAAAGTGTACCAAAGTCATGATGGGAGAGAGCATGAGGGAACATTACCCAAAATCAATTGCCGGCTGCTGACTTCCGTTGTTAAAGACCGCAGCAGAAATCGGAAGGGAAGGCAGTTCTTGAGGAGGAATTTCAGGTGACTGGTAGCCGGCTGACCACTCTGAGTGCCAGGGAGCAGCTGGAGTGGGGCTGCCCCACGGGGGAGGATGAGCCAGGAGCTGTGGGCACTGCAGAGCTGGCAGGGCAATACTCTTGCTGATGGGGCATCTTCCTAAAGCAAACCCCATCGAGGCTGGACTGGGCACAGGGACAGGACCCTGCCACCGTCCAACGATCATCAGGCCAGGCAGGGTGAGGAGTCAGGTCCAAGGGTGACATGAGGACCCAGTCAGGGCTGGGCACAGGGCTCCTGGTAACATAGCTCAGGCAGGGACTGATGGCTTCGGGCTGGGTTGAAATGGGGTCCTATGGCCATGGGCAGGGTGGGGGCAGGTCCCAGGTGGGGCTTGGCAGGGCCTGCAAGGGCTGGTGGTGCTCTTGGGGACATGACACTTACAGCTGTTACTGATTCATCCTTCAGAAATTACGTTTAAGTTGCAAGTCCTTTGGAGGCAGCATCTGAGCCTATTATCTACCAGTGAAAATGTCAATAGAAATTTTGGTTCACCATAAATAATATGTATCTGATATTTTTCTGGCCTCTGGTGTTTAGGTGTTTCAAAAATTTTGCAGTACGAGTGCTAAAATGAAGTCATTGACGAATTCCAGGAGTTTTGAGAGAATGAAATATCTTTCTTTCAGATGCCTTTCCTTGTCTAAAAGAATCAGCATAGATGTCTCCTGTGGTTATTTTTGGGTTGTTTGGGTTTTTTTTGTAGGTTTGTTTTGTAATTTGAAATCACTGTCAATAGCTACTTACCTTGTTGTCTTCTGCTCTTGAAAACTGATTTTATATCTTCATGAGACAGAGTCCTGACTGAAAACAGGACCTGGTAGTCCACTTATATATGTTTTATATATAAATGTGTGTTTATCCTGTTGAATGTAAAGTATCTGTATCAGTTTCCTATAACAAGGATTGTTTTAGCTGTGGAATCGTTATCTGTCGTTTTGAGTTGAATAATGGGTAAAAAGGAACTCATTTCTTTCTGCAGGGAGAAGAATGTAAGTATTAACAGGTGCTATGTGTTTATTTTTACTGCTTGTAATGGTTAGCATATATATATGAGTGACTTGTATTTCATTAAAAATTAACAGAATTGTTGTATGACTTGCTTTCTGTCTAAAAATTAAAAGTAGGAGCATGCAAGAAGGTAACGTTTCATAGGTGTAACACTGTAGGTCAAAATCTGACTTTTGAGAGTTTGTATCACACTTTTTTTTTTTCTTTCCAGTTTCCATTGTTCCTTTTTGTAAGACATAGAACAAAGAAAATAGATATGAAAACCAATAACTTTGTATCTAATTTTGACTAACTGTTCTCACACTTGCTTTGAACTAATGTAATGCTATTATATTAATTGGAATTTCTGAATTAGGTGGAGGTAAATTAGGTTGTCATACAGAAGAGTAGGCATACCTGTGAAAAATACTTACATAGAGAATTCATATCATAACAAAGAGAGATTATCCAATGTAGCAAAACATTTAATGAATGCTTGCTGTGGGAGTACAAATATGCTTAAAAGGGAGATGCTGTTTATTTAGGGCAGAAAATACCCTGGAGCTAGCACTTAAATGTGATACCCTTCCTGAAAGCAGCGATGTTTGGGCTGTGGTTTGGTTTGGAAGCATATACGGGAGCAGAAATGTTTGGCTTGCGATACAACCTCTGACAAGTTTGTGGCTTCAATTTTCAGCTCTCATACCTTATGTATCTTTGGAAACACATAGTTAACCATGCTGCCTAAAGTTCATAAAACATTGGTGGGCCTTGGCGTGGAAGTAGTATGTAAATTTAATTGTTTGATTTGGGGTTTTTTTTAGATTTATGCCAATATGAATAGGTCTGTTGATTTGAATTGCTTGTTTTCTCTTGGCCACAGGCTGACTGAGTGGGCTGGACTTTACTGCAAGGAGCCATTTCGCTGGGGAAGTGGAATAACTGTGGCTCTCTCCCTGTGGTACTTGCTGGGAAGTGCTGTGCGTTGCCAGGATTAAGCCAACGCTGAAGTCTGGGATGGGCCTTAGGGGCAAACACTCCCGTGTTTCTTCTGACCTGGGGATTTGTCTACGGCCAGTCAGCTGAGGCACCTACCGCACATCAGCTTTTGGTTTTTCACTGCCTGAACAAGGTTACGTTTTCTCTCACTTCATCTCCTTTTGACTACTTTTTAATTTTATTAGTTTTCATTTTCCTTGACTGATTCATTTTCTCCTGGCTGTGGAAAAAAGAGCGCTGCTGATGTTGATTTAAATAATGTCGAAACCAATGGGACTCCTATGGCTGCCTTTGATCTTCACTCCAGTGTGTGTCATGTTGAATTCTAACTTCCTCCTGTGGATAACTGCACTGGCTATAAGATTTACTCTCATCGATGGCCAAGCACAATACCCAGTTGTTACAACGAATTATGGCAAAATACGTGGTTTAAGAACACCTTTGCCCAATGAGATCCTTGGTCCAGTGGAGCAGTACCTGGGTGTTCCTTATGCCTCTCCTCCGACTGGGGAAAGGCGATTTCAGCCCCCAGAGCCACCGTCATCTTGGACGGGTGTTCGCAACGCCACACAGTTTGCTGCTGTCTGCCCACAGTACCTAGATGAGAGGTCACTGCTCAATGACATGCTGCCAGTCTGGTTTACGGCCAATCTGGATACTGTGGTGACATATGTTCAAGATCAAAATGAAGACTGCCTGTATTTGAATATCTATGTGCCCACAGAGGATGGTAAGTACTCTTAAGGACCACACTGCAGCGCACTCACCAGTTCTGCACATGAGTAGTAGCCAGGTCTTCAAAGCACCTTGCTTAGTTTCCTCCATGTTTTATCTGTGGAAATGGATTGTGCCTCTGAATATGCATTATAAGTAATACTTTGTAGATTGAACATGCTTGCATGAAATCTCTCTCATGTTTCAGTGTAACACTAAACCACAATTTAATTTGCAGGCAGTGGCCAGGGTGCATAAGCCAGCGTTAGGTTTACATCTGAATTACAGCTGAGCACCATTCACAAGAGAGGAAAGGGGAAATAAACATTAACCAGAAGTAACGTATTTATTTTCCCATGCATGAATGGTACAGATACTGCCACATACTGATTTTTAAAGGAGAATTTCCCTAATTATTTTTTCTTTATATTATTATACTTCTGAGCCTACTGTTAACTCTGTTTGATTTAAACAGATAATAGAAAACTGTTATAGTAGTCCAGTCTGCATTTTTTTTCCAGGTTTTTAACCTATAAAACTTTTCAGTCCAACCTGTTTTTCTTCATTCACTAAATTTAAACTGAAGTAAACGTGATTTTATTATTCAGAGGTGAACAAGTGGCCTTAAACTTTAATTTGTTTTCTGCAGTCCTCTCAAGAGGGCTACTTTAAACCGCCTTCTATAGACAAAAAGGATGGACACAATTGATAATACACAACTCTTCGAATATTTTCATTATGTCAGTCTGAAAAATTATAGCTTTATGGCATGCTGAGTGTATCTTTTGTGGTTCTGAATGGTATTGCTTTATATAGACGAGAAGACCAGTTTTCATCAGGCCCCAAATGAGTAAAGTTTATTCTATATCACAAGGAAATAAAAAATTCTACTAGCAATTATATTTAATATTCTGCTAAAAGCCAGTTCTTTCAGCCACTTAGAATGTAGTTACTGATGCATAACGTGACAGATTTCTCCCAGATATGCAAATCCCTTCACATTAGCTGAGGGTTTGATTTGCATAACCAAGGCATTGTTATTTCTCAGTAACCATACTCTGAATATGCAAATTTTGTACTTTGATTATTATAATCCTTCTGCCTTGATTGGCTTCTTTACTCAGAATTTCCAAGCTGTTTGCCAGCAATAGACATACCACCTTCTTCTCCTGTTCTCATCAGCTCAAGCAAAAACCTGAAAGCTAAAAATAAAGGGGTAAGGTTTGGGAATACTGGAGCTCTGCAAACATAAATACTACCAAGCTGCTTAAAGGAAAAGTGCTCTGAAAGAAAAGCTGTGTGTATGGACTCTGTGTGTGCAGGTGGGTGCATGTGTGCGTGCATGTGCGTGTAGACGAAGGAGCAGATCTTTCTGCTCAGTTCTTTCCCTCTTCCAGTCTCATTGCACTACATCTTACTCCTTGGATAATAACAGAGATCATTCTTTCCCAAATTTGTTTATGTTCTGGATTTTATCCTGCAGCTTTTAATTAGTCACTAGGGTAAGTTTGCCCTAAGAAAGCCTTTCAGGTTAAGATTTTATTTGTTCTCACTGAAGGAATATCAGCTCTGCTAA
Source organism: Mycteria americana (assembly GCF_035582795.1). Lineage (NCBI taxonomy): Eukaryota > Metazoa > Chordata > Aves > Ciconiiformes > Ciconiidae > Mycteria > Mycteria americana. The sequence continues at coordinate 143,252,163 of NC_134365.1, forward strand.
CTCAGTCTTATTTTAGAGCCCAGTTTTAATAAATTCATATATTCCTCCAATCTAATAATAAGAAGTTTCATCCATTAATTAAGGAAGACAGGAAATTAGACATGGAAAAATATATACAAAAGTCTAGGAAAAGAATATTTAATATCAAGTGGATAATAATAAAATACCATGTGCTGAATGACTAACAACCTAGAAAATTCCTCATCTTGTGTGTAATAGCTAATGGCATTTGCTGTTAGATTAAAAATAGAAACAACTGATAAATTCAATTTTACCTGTTGTTTACCTTTTTGTCCACTTAATTCCACAAAAAGTGTTTGTCTTACTCTTCCTCCTGGTTTTAGATTTTTTTTTTTCACACTAAATAGCATGTAAAGGGAATCCATTTTCTTTTATATATCCTCTTCAAAAAATAAACCCATGCATAAAAGAGTGTATAGCTGAATGAGAGACAAGGTTTGATGTCAGTGATGAGCTGAAGGCAAGATTGTTCCTGTACAATGTGACAAGCATTTTTAACAGGATTCAGTGGGGAACAAGAAACTTAAAAATGAATACATGGAATACATGATGTTTTAATTGTATGCTGTATATCTTGTCACTACTTAAACATAACTCAGTGTGGCTTTTTTGGTGAGGAAAATGTGCAACCTTCTGCTCATAAAGATGATTAAGGAGAACTGACCTACAGATCACATCTCCTAAATTAGTGTGTCTCCAAATCATACTAAACATAAATAGCCTTAAATCGTAGCCCATACAATCTGATTAAACACATTATGCTTCAGTATATGAGTCTTAGTTGGCAAAAATAAGCTACATTGTTATGAAGACAGACCATGAAATTAGTTTTTGAAGCAAGATCTCAAAGTGAGCGACTTTGAGTTAGATACACATTTTCAATTTTTTTTCAATTACAGATTTATTTAAAAGAGCTTTGAAACTGTTTTGTGTCTGAAAGAAAAGGTGGATGGAATCATCCAGACCTAATTAATGTTCTGACTATGAAACTTAATCTGAATCATTTTATGCTGGTTTTTTTTAAACTTCGTTAAAAAGAATTGATGAACAGCTCTAATGAATTAACTGTGTTCACATGCAGTGCTTACTTTAAACCAATTCTAGTGAATAACTAATCAAAATGCAGCTCAGATTTCGTGGGTTGTTTTGTTTTGTTGGGGGTTTTTTTTGCACTATACAGCATGATCTGTTTCTTATCACTTGCGTGGTTTAATCAAAGAGAACCAAGTTTTGATCATGTACTTTGAATAAAGAATTGAAGAATAAATGCTCACATGCATTCATCGGATTTCAGAATTGCTTCACTGGAATTCTGCCAGTATAAACTAATGGAAATAAAAGCAGAATACAGTCCCTTTAACTGGGTAGATAAGATTAGTTATTTATAATAAAATAGTTTGAAATGTTGTTGCTTCAGTCTAAAGAAGTACACTGAAATTAGATGACACAAAATTCTATAGTTCCTTAAAACAGTTGGAGCATCTAGGTAAAGAAATTAAAATGTCCTGTTACACAGTTTATATCTGTACTGAGCATAGCTTTTCTTTTGACCGTAAGATTCTGGATTTCAAATGTCAAATAGCAGCAGAATCCTGTCAGAACTTTCCATGTTAAAAAGTTCCTACAAAGCAAAAAGTGACTTTGTTTTTAGGAGCTTTTTTTTTCATCTTAGTTGAAAATATTATTTATAATAGAAATCAAAACAAATACCCAACAGAATGTTTTTGCAGTTCTGTCCATAAGGATTTTTATTCTTTTGCTGTTGTTCACTGGACAAATGGTTTGTACTGACACTTTCCTTAGAGTAACACACATATTTCAGAGAATCTAGATTAGCTGGAGAATTTCAGTGTTTGTTTTCCTTTGCCTTTGGAAGGAAAAGAATTACAACCACTATAACCCATGGAGATGGGGGTGTTTTTTTGGTCATAATAAGTATAAATAATAATGCAGTTATTTTATAGATACACAATACAAGCAATAAAGATAAAATTTAGCAAACTGCTTTTATTTTATATGTCAAACTTATAATTGTAAGAAATTACTGAGAACTGAAAAAAATAAAATATTTATAGCAAAATTATCATTTTATTGAAATTGCTTTCTAAACATTTTGCTTGATCTTCAGAATCATTTGTGTGGGTATAAATTTTCTTGTCTGCTTTTCCAGTTACTATAAATTGTAATTTTCCACAAGAATACTTGAATGTCAGTTTTGAGGAGGTCATCTAGGGAAATGATATTGGGGACAGTCTGTTTATTATAACTTCAGTCTGAATATGGGTTTATCTACAGTGGAAATGCTAGATTGAAGAGGACACAGACTGTTAATCGGCTGTTCTTAATCCCTGGCATTTATCATTTTAATCTGTGGATGCTGAAGGAGATTGCTAACTCCTATCATAACTGGGTAAAAAAAGGCAACAAAAAAAACCCAGAAAAGACCCTTCATTTAGACTTCTTTCATGATAAACTTCAAAATGGTATTAATAGCAAGGCAAGATAAAAAATAAAACGAAAAAACAACATGAACAAATCTATGTTGGTTTGTTTGATTAAAACCTACTCTGTTCAGATCAAAACAGAAAATAAAATAAAAAAAGATGACTTTTTGTTGTCTTTGCATTATCAGTAGTAAGTGTATATACTTTACTTAATTTGGTATATTGATAGAGGGTACATTTTACACAAGTGGGTAGCTACTCAACCACTATATGTCTGTCAGGGATTAACTAATGAAGTATTTAGCATCTTCAGAGGTTTGCTCACTAAAAATGTTCTGTGAGCTCTTGTCTCATTTACATAACAATAAATACAGCTGAAGTGACAACAAAAGGTGGTAGGCCATGATACTTATTAAGGCTGAATGGGTAGGTCATGATTTTTTCATTAGATTAGGGAAACTGAGAATATTGTCCAGGATTAGTGGTGTATTTAACTGTGGGCTACCAGGAAGAAAAAAGTCTTGGGCAACAGCAAAGAGATCAACAGTGTTCCTTCTCTGAGCAGTGATGTGAAGGAAAGGTACCTGCATCTTCAGACTCTGTGTCTATTTGACTAAGAAATGAAGAAATGAAAAACTTGAACAAAGCTGATAAAGAAGATGTGCTTTAGGTGATTTCTATAGCTTGCATACTGTGCCACTTTTTCATATTAGTCAAATGTCTGCTTACTATATAACTGAGTGTTTGCAGCCTTCTCCTTGTCATTGCTGTTGAATTGCAGTGTCTGTTTAACTTGGAAAAAGTCTTTTTATCAAAATTATACTGATTAAACTTAACTTTTTTTTTCCTTTTTTTGAGGCGGGGGAGAAAAAGATAGCAGAAAGATGAGTGAGTCCCATCTTTACAATTATTTGATGGCACAGAATAAAGAAAAGTAAGCTATTCAATGGCTTCTTGATTAATATGAGGAATAAGGGTCCATAAATAAATATAGTAACATAGTGTACAAGATGCAATATTGTACAACATTATTTTTGTTGAATTATTAGTAGGTGATAATAGTAATAGTAACTTTTATTTTCCAAATAAACCTGAATTTCTATAAAGTAGATTCTCCTAAACTTTATGTAGTTTCAAGTTTCAGTAGATGCATATCTGGCATTTATCAGATAATCTCAAAAGTGCAATTTTTCTATTATTTCTTCACTACTTTTGTAAATTTAAGTAGTTACTTAAGAAATCAAATTCAGGATTTATGTATATAGCTTTAAGAAATTAAGAATCCAGTATCTCTTGTTTACATGTTTATAGTTTTGATTCTTCCTCAAAATCTTTATTATGTGTTTTTTAGTGTCAGTTATGATTTGTGTAATTGGTATAGGAGCGTAGAGTTTTACTTCTGTTTTCTGAAGTATTTTTAAAAACAAATTAGTTAAAGTTAGTTATATTTTAAAAAATATATTAAATCTGTTTTAAAACATATTTAGGAGTGTTTTTTTAATAGATGATAATGTTTGAGCAGTTTCATATTACAAATAATGTTTTTCTGAGACAAAACAGAATATAGCAAGAGTTTGTTCTCAGTTTCAAGATTGTCACAGTTTTTTGTCAATGACTGGTTTATTTTTAACTTCCACCCTTTCAGTCAATTCTTTGTCATCTTTGGAAAAACACAAATTCATTATTAAAATTCTCTCGTTATTTAAATTCATTTCAGCTTATACTGTACAAAAATTACACACAATATTACACACATCCTTTTGTAAAATGCTTGTATCACTTTCCAAAGTGAGAGGGATTAATAATAGATAACAATTACAACACAAAATGATAACGTTGGAATTACTGCATATAATCCCAGTTAAACATAAACTTTTTAGCGATGGAGAGAAAATCGCTCTCCATTGTGAAAGATAAACTCCCCATTGTGTCAGAGCGCCTCAAGCCAATTCTTTCACTGTTAGGGGCCAATATATCCCCTCCTCCTAATCCAGAAATATCGCAGCATCTGTGGGAAAGAAGGCGGCATATGTCTGACTACCCTCTGCCTACCAGGCTAAAGCTGTGGGTAATCCAGGCCCTTATTTTACATTCTTGCTTTTAACAGTCACAAATACCTTCTGACACCAAAGAACAGGACTCTGATCTAGAGGAAATAAAGTTCTTAAATCCTTAGAGCTAAATTCAGATTTAATTGCTGATTTCAAAATGCTGTCCTTCCCTCCAGGAGTTGCCCGTTCTACAGGCACTTTACAGGATTGCACCCAAATGGCCTTGTCAGGAATTAATATGCAGTGAATCCTAGCGAGAAGGCTCAGCATTCAATATGACATTATCTAATCTGAACAGGATTTTTGGCACAGTTTCCTAGAGCCTCATCATTGTCTCATGTTGAAAAACCTGCTAGAATGGGGGGAATGTTCTTTAAACAACGATGAATTAATGTTTCTCGCAAAGACAAATTAATGTTATCATCCTTTTAGTCAAAGAACAGTGCCTTTGGAGATGTAGAGGCTGTGCCATTTGGCTCAGTGACGCAAAAGAAACAGTCTTTAGTCCTGTGGGTCATGAGACAGATCAGACAGGCGATTTTACTTCATTCTACCCATTGACTCCCACTTGTCTCTTCAGGGTGGTTTTTGGGTGTTTTTTTGTTGGATTTTTTTTTTTTAAATGTAGTTTTCCTCTGCATTCCTGCAAAACATGTCTTTTTACGCTGCTGTTTTTCACTCTGTGTCTTCTTGCGTTCTGACAAAATACAAATCAACATGACACCTACTAACACCGAGGCAGTGCCTCTGTCCTAGGGCAGTGCAGTGGGTCCTCAGCAGACTTCTGGGTAGTGAATAGTGTGGAATATGCTCACATCTTAGCAGTGTCATGGCTATACCATTTGTATTAGCTTTGCTTTCCTATTAAGGCTTTGTGATCTCATTGATCTTCCTTCAGGTATTTTTTGCATAGGTCAGAAAGTTTTGAAAGTTATTTGTATCTTTTGGTTGAAATTTGGTTCAGTTTCCCTTAATTATCACATTAATTGCAGCTTCAGACAAAACCGACACTTGCTGAGTAGCTCAACTAACTCACAAGGCTCATAAATCAGTCCGCATCTGTGGAAATACTTAAAGGAATTGTCCCCACATCAATGTGGTAGTCACAGGTAGTGTTTGAACCGAGCAACTATGCAATTCTGTTCTAGAAATGTTTAGGTATTTACAAAAGAAATTAACACAACTTCAAAATAAAGCAAATACTCATCATTTGCTCCTAAGAATTCCTGACAAAAATTGTTGACAACTGAAATGAAGACAAAAATTTCTCCTGAACATAATAGCTTTTTCCACAGTACTTTGGTTTGTCATCCTTTTTAAAGTGAAAGAATACCTCCAGCATTCAAATCTTTATGTCAGTGCTTCTTGTTTATGATTCCAGATAAAGTTAAAATTCTCAGAATGGCATATAAACAATTACATATGCTCACATTTTGTGATAGTATTAGTTGAATGTATTAGTTGTTATCCAAATAAAAAAAAGAAAAAAAGAAAAAAAAAGAACGTTAACGATCACATATTTCATCTGTGTTTGTGATATCATCATCATTTGAGGGAATGTGGATGAATTTATATTCTTAGGGTTTAGCGCTTTTTTAATGTGGGCATTGCTCCTGGTACCCAAAGAGACAAACAATACGAAATAATTCTTACAAGACCATGAAAATGACCTAATGCTTACAGCTATCTGGTGGTGTTGTGTTAAATATCCATTACAGAAATGTTATAATAAAAGGAAAATTTGTCTTTTACAGTTCTTGCTGTAGGCAAATTTATAGTGAAGAATAAATTTATTTGCAATGCTAAGCCAAATTCCTACACTATATATAGGGAATTTTAGTCACAAATAGCATTTCTGGTGCCTCGTTCCAAAATGCTTATTATTGCTGGGTTGGTGTTAAATGGATTTTTAATTGACAGGGTGTGACATATTTAATCTAATGGAGAGAAATTACTTTGTGCTGACTCAAATGACTATCTGATTAATCACTGGTAATGTTTACAAGCCATCATAGCTGGAAATCATGGATACATTGTCTGATTTAGTAAATATGCAGTAGGGCAAATGAAAACCCAATCCAAATATATACATTTCATCCTCTTACAAACAAATTAGAATCAAATTATCTTTTATGTGGTATTTTTAGTGTGGCTAGGAAATTTTAAATAATAATTCTGCATTTGTAATACTGCCCCAATGGTTATGCTTTCTCTTGCTCTTCATGCTTTATTCAGCCAGCAGAGGGAGCACAAGTTACCAGCAAACTAATTTTTTCTCTCTCTCAACGTTATTGAGAGCGCCACAAATGGTGTTGGTGAATACAGTAGTAAAATATGCAAACAGGTGCTGGTTTATGCTCTTTAAACAGATAGAAAGGGATCCTATCCACTTTTACCACGCTGAAAATTAATAACGTTGCAAGTGTTGGTTCTATTTTTGTGGATTGAGGAATTTATATATGGAATAAAACCTATCCAAGCAAAACATGCACTCACACTGACAAACTTACACAAAACTAAATTATTATTATAAAATAATAAAGGTTTAGATGAGAAGCATACTGAGAATTCATCAGTTTGTAATTGAATAGCAAATAATAACACTTGCTTTGAAATTCTTACAAGGCATTCAATGGCAGAATTGATTCCAGAGGAGAGAATTTGATCTGTTCAGTTACGGTGAGTTAGTAGAAATATTCCTACGTAAAAAGGAATAATTTTGTTCTTCTGATTTATAACTGCAACTTAGACAGAGGCAGATTTTTTTTCAGTGATGCCATTGACTCTCCATTTTCTGTATTATAGTTATACAGCTGAATCATGCAAAATGCTGAATGCGTTTTGCATCCTCTTATTTCACTGAGACAAAAATGTTAAGCATGCTGAAGTTTCATCCTTACTGACAGTACAGAGTGTTTAAAGTTTTTGCTGTCATCACGTTGGAATTAACAGTATAACTAAGCTATATTAAGTCAACCAAAGTGCTAATTACACAAATTTTGGAGGGCTTCCTCTCCAAAATATCTTGCTTCCAGGTATAATGTATCTGATTCAAAAGCACTGGTACGTTTATGATCTTGCTGATTTGAGATGCTTTTATCATCAGGAGTCCCTCTACCTAAACAATGGATCTTGTGCTGCCTTCAGGGAATAGGTGCAATAGGCTGAGCTGCAATTAATGACTAGGGTGTGTCCTTGGGAGTTGGATCAAATCAGATGTTTACTGTGATGGTGTGTAAAACCATCCATATGGAATAATTGCTCTGCTTTGTCACTAACAATTACCTCAAAATGTATTTAAGGCAAAGAAAATGGCACGAACATTGTACAGACGAGAGCAGCTTAGTATGACAGTCTCTCAGTGAGAATATTTACATGAAAACAGATTGAAGAAAGAACTGAATACAAATTAATGCAATAATGTGAGCTTAAAAAATGGGGAAAGTTTCTAAAAATCATGCCGCATGGTTTATTCTTTCTTTTCATTATCAAGGGATTATCTAGAATACCTTCAGTCTTATTCCTGGAACTAAACCATAGAGGATGGATTGAATAGGTAAAGTTTTATACTTAACTGTAGCCATTTTCACAATAAACTGCTGAGGGATGTTCAAGCCATATTTCTTTTCTCTTTATTCAGTTTCACTCTTCCTTGCAACCACTTGTTGCCACTTTTGCCACTGTTTCTTTGCTCACGTTATAGGTTAATAGCTTTGCTCACTTTAAAAGTGAATACCATAAAATAGATGTAGCCTCAGTTTTCATTTCCTCAAAAGGTATTATCCAGATATTCTTAATTATCTTCTTTTTTAGAATGTTACACACAAGAAGCAGAAAAAGGTGAGGAAACATCAGCTACGGCTCTTAAATAATTTTTGGAAGGGACACAACTATCAAATAGGTGGACCAGAAAATTAGCTATGCAGTAGGTGTGAATGCATCAGGTGAAGAGAGAAAGCCTGATTCTCTCTCATGTCTTAGTCCTTGTGTACTGGATTCCCTGAGTGGGCCACTCAGATATGCCTGGCAAGCTGCATTTGTACATGAGGATCCTAACATACCCTACGGTGGTACGTTAGGGTTTTCTTTAATTTAGTTGTTGTTGTTGTTTTCATTTTTCATTTTTAGCTGAACAGCTCTTGCTTGCATTTTGGTGGTCATAATGAAATGCTCATCCCACACCCCATTGTATAAATATGCCCAGCAAATATTTGAGATATTGCAAGACTCAAGAGGGGGATAATGTTCAGATATTGAAAGTGTCAGTTCTCTAAATGCATACAGTGGCCTATAAAAATGCCTGAGCATCTTGGAAGCCAGTGAAAGATCTCCATCATGTAACACCTATCTTGCTTTAGTCCAACCAGTCATTTTGAGCTTTTAGCACCTTTGAAAATGTGGCCTGTAATACTTAAGGTAATTTTCTATTATTCTTAAATAATTGAAGAAGTTAGTAAGTAATGATAAGTTTAGAAGGTACCAGCATGTATGACGGTTTAAAAACATTATGAAATTAATAGTTTATGCCATTTGTGAGTGCTGCTTCCGGATATGTTATTTCTTAATATTGTATCAAACTTCTAAATGTATGCTATTTTACCATGCTTGTTTTGTATATCTAATACAGTAAATCAGGACGGCTTAGTGTTGGGATTATTAACTGACTTCTTTCAAAATCCAAATAAATAGCTTTTGTATTTGCTTGTCTATATTAGTTTTTTTCTCTTGTGATCCTTTTCCCGCTTTGCCCCAACAGAAATGATAAGATAGTCACCATTAGTTCCTAAAACCAAATGATAAAACAGTTATTTCTGCCTTAAAAGTGGAGCTAGTTTAAAGCGTGTTTTTCTTCATGAGGTACTCAGTGAAAGTGTTATTTTACCGCAAGTAACCTTTTTTTGTTGCTGTTTTGTGATGTTTTATTTCTTTTGTAAGCATTAGTTGGAACCACAAACACCTACTAATTTACTTTCCAAGTTCTCCATTTCTTGTACAGATTTATTACAGGTTTCTTGTTTAATACAGAGATGTGAAAATGTCCATTTAGAAAATGTCTAAATGTCCATTTCTAAATGTCTATTTAGAAAATGAGGGTCACACTGATTTTCTCTGATTAGGGTTAGAAACAACTGCAAGAAGGAAATGCCTTTGGGTGATAAAAGGCTCACGTTACTTCCTATATGCTTACAACCTAAAAGACTACATTCTTACTTTTATTTGTGTGCACAGTTTTTTCTAGGTTCTATCTTACTCCTCTCTGGGACCCATTTACTGGCAGCACTTTGAATATCATTGCATTATCCTGTAACCTCTAAGCAAAACTCTGGAAGGTCCAAAGGGCAATAGATTTGGGAGCTATTGTACCATAACGATTTTAAAGAATTCAGTAAAGAGGTTTAAAACTAGGGCATCTAAAAGGTGATCTGACTCACTTACTGATAGAAGAGTGAAGCCTTGCTATCAAAGTTTACATTTAATTCTTTACTCTCAATCTTCACAAAGTAGAGTCAGAAATGAGATGGCAGATAGAATTTTTCCAAGACGTAAAAGACATACAGGAAATAAGACTTATGCCTGAACAGAATCCTAAGGCATTCAAATACTGAAAGATGGGAAAAACTTTGTGGTTGGATAAGGCATATAAGCTGCTAGTGTAACGTATTTAAACTCAGAAAGGATCAGATAAATTACTGATGAATAAAAAAAAAGCTGTTACTAATATGTGATGCATAGTTAATAGGTTTCTCTCGTAAAGCTTACCAAAAGCATGAAGTCAGAAATGGATTTTGGAAGAAAGTATGCTGTTTGCAGATGCAACAAAATGGCTTGGAATGTTTCTGTGAGTCCTTTAATTTTCTTCATTATCTCTCAACTAATAAAGAAATTACTCCTGAGTACAATATAAAATATTTGCTCTAGCAGATCTGCCAGCTGGCTATGACCTAGTTGGCATAACCCTTGTAGATCATTCTGAAATGAATACTGTGCATGACCTATAAACACCCTCCTGAGACTGGACCTAATGGTATATGTACTTGCATGCTGGGTCCAGCACTTCGGGATGACCAGATACATTCTTTATGCATGGAACATGTTTAATGCTCTTTTCAGTCAGCTAAGACTGTGTAGGCCAAAGACCCTACCACGTGCTGACTATTTTCACTTTCTTGTGGCTGTTAAACAGCCCTAACAGGGAGCAATCGACTACTTTTGTTTTCAGAGCTTAATTCTTCAAAGACATTGTATTCTTTTTGCATGCAGCACACTTACTTTGTGTAGAACTAGAAAATGTTGGTTTTTACATAACCCAAGAGGTGGTTATTACTAGAAAATATCACACCTTTTCCCTGGTTCCCATTTCCTTAGTATGGCATTTGGTTGCGTATTCCCTAGCTTACTTTCTCTGATCAGTTAGCTGTAACCTTGTTTGTAAGCTTGGTTTGATTTCAAAGTGTAAATGGTTCCATGGTGGACGTGTTCCCTCTCTACTGGCAGGTGCATTGCTCTGTCTGCCCCACAACTAAGAATGACTGAAAAGAGTTCAGACACAGTTGGGCTGTTGCAGTATAAGAGATAGCTACATGAGTTGACTATGTGCACGTGCTTAGTCTGCTATAAATGCCCTGACTTTTAACCTAGATGTAAAAAGCATTAATGAAGGATGCTTAAGCTAATGCATTTTATCCTGCGTGTATTGTGGGTTTAAGGTACACATACTATGAACAGCCACAGTTTATTAATGTGTTGTAATGGTAATGATTCACACTCTGCGAATTTAAACGTGTGTCAGCTCTAGTAATCAAGACGACATATGAATATGTAAGTGGTAATTTTATCCTAGTCGTATCTGAAGGTAATGTGAACTTCAGCTGAAACAGAATAAAATAGCAAGGGCTAGCACCCTGTATGTTTATGAGCATAAAAAAAGGGGGATTCCTCCCACCCCCACATGACATATTGACCAAGTGAATTAACAAAGTTTTCTGTTTTCCTATCAGTAATATGAATTTGGTCATTTGGAAATCACAGACAGATTGTACCTGTGATTTGCTATGCTCTTTGTGGAAATGTTGAGACCAGCATTTATTAGCACTTTTCTTTAGCAACACGGAGAGTGACATATTCCCGCAACCTTGATGCCACTCATATATAGCCTATGATAGCTCCTGAAGTTTATGAGGAAATAGTTTTAAGAGCCTTATGTATTGTTTTCCAAAAATATGTTGGCTTGCCTATAGCCCAGAAAGTACATAGACTCTTGTGAATTTTTCATGAACAATGAAAAAGCACTAACCTATTTTTCTGATAATTGCTTTGAAAATTACTCTCATATTTGATTGATATTTCCTGCAAAATTACCTGTATACTCTGATAATTTGCATTACACTTCAGTACTCCCTACTGCGCAATAGGGTAGCATAGTTAAGCTCTGTCGTGGTTTAACCCCAGTCAGCAACTAAGCACCACGCAGCTGCTCGGTCACCCTCCCCCCTCCTGGGGGGATGGGGGGAGAGAATCTGAAAAGCAGAAGTAAGAAAACTCGTGAGCTGAGATAAGAACAGTTTAATAATTGGATTATTATTATTATTATTATTATTATTATTATTATTATTATTATTATAATATTGTAATGAAAATGAAAATAATGAGAGAGAGAGAGAGAAGAACAAAACCCAGGGAAAAACAAACAAAAACCCCCAAGTGATGCAACCACTCACCACCCACCAACCAACACCCAGCCCGTCCCCAAGCAGTGATCGCTGCCCCACGGTGAACTCCCCCCAGTTTCTATACTGAGCATGATGCCATATGGTATAGAACAGCCCTTTGGCCAGTTGGGGTCAGCTGTCCTGGCTGTGCCCCCTCCCAGCTTCTTGTGCACCCGGCAGAGCATGGGAAGCTGAAAAGTCCTTGACCAGTGTAAGTGCTACTTAGCAACAACTAAAACATCAGTGTGTTATCAACATTATTCTCATACTAAATCCAAAACACAGCACTATACCAGCTACTAGGAAGAAAATTAACTCTTCCCCAACTGAAACCAGGACAAGCTCTCAGGTAAGAGAGCTAAGGACAAACTGTACATTTTTGCTGAAAAGTTACACTTCATGGGTAAAGTCGCTGGCCACAGAAATTAGTAAAGAAAAATAAAGTGTTCCTTTATTCTCTGAAGAAGGCTGTAGCTTGGAGGAAATTAGTTTAAGGAAACTGGTAGACATCTCAATTCTCCCCCGAAAGGAAAACTTCTATTGAGCGCAGTCCTTACAATTTTAGGGGGGAGTTGTATGCTCTGTTAGGTAAAATATAAGCACTGTATTTGTTTTCTTAAGGTCAGCAGACAGTAGGTTGGATCTTGCCCAGTCCACTGTCAGAACACCCATTAAAGGAATATCTGATAGCAGCCAAGTCACTCAGCATGCTCAAGTTAAATACTTGGGCTTAACGATGGAGAAAGCCGAGTACCTTTGGGGAGCAAGCCAAAGCTCTAGCAAAGCGGGGAACTGCTAACGGTTAGCAAATGGACCTGACAACACATTTCTCTAGTTTGTACCTCACTGAGCAGGACTGACTTGCTAGACAAGGTTGCTGAGGGAGGAAGAAGCAGCAACTGCCAGAAAAGTCAGCAATTTTTACAGTCACTGGGAAGGCCTGGCCCAAATTCCTACCAGACCAAAGAGTACACAGAGAGCATTGTTCATCCTCTCTGGTGAGACTGGGCCATGGCAAAGTAGATCTAAGCTGGTAAAGAAAACCTACATTTTTCCAGAAATAACAGTACAGATACCAAAGGATAAATGGTTAAAAAAAGTTATGTTGGCATAGAGATATTTCATTATGACCTTTCCTATTTTTTTTTCCTAAATAGCACAGCATCTTCACTATTTCTTAGCTATGCTCCCTTTATATCTATCTTCTGCTTCCTCTGCAAATAAGGTACTTTTTAACATCAACCCTTCGCCTTTTATTTTCTCCTTTTGGATTTTTATTCACAGGTCTGAATAGGCATATTTGTTAGTTCTTTTTTCATCTTTGAGAGTAGGCCAAAAGCAGTCCTTTGTTTAGTCATAAGTGTATTTGTGTTTTCTAGTAAAGTCCTAATCTATACTATGATTATGTTGAGATGTCTTCTCAGGGTTTTACCTGCACAGAAGCTAGTTTTGGAGCCAGCTGTATGATAGGCCAACACTTACTTGTAAAGAATTTGTGTCATACTTTAAAAGTTTAATTATAATGCAATAATGTGGAAATGAGGTCCAGGCAGTTTTTTATATTAGGTTAAATGTATTTGTTTCAAGAGCAGTTAAAACAGGCTTTTGCATAAACAAACTCTTAGTATCTAATATATCCCAAGTGTGTATATATACATATGTGTGTTTGCATATATATATACACACATATATACACACATATATATAAAATCTATTACTTTTGCCGAATTTCTTCTTATTTAATCCATTCTTTAGTAATCTGAGATGAAATGTTTTAGTTGAAGGTGCAACCTGATCCCTTTTAAGGGCTGATGAGAGATTTCCATCTCAGAGAAGATCATAATTACTTTGATTCACGAAATCTGAGTAGTTCAAGGGAATCTATTTCTATTTGCATTTGAATGTATTAATTTTGCAGTTATTAATGAGCATTTATTGCCTGGGTAATTAGAAACGTCTCACGTTCTGCAGTCTTAAGCATCTTGCATATTCTGTCTCTTGAATTTTTCATTTTCTTTCCTCTCCAGTTGTGATATTACTGAAGATGTACTCCTAGCTGTTTCTTTTGTTTGATTGTTTTCCTTCACTGATACATCATATGAATTTTATTATAGAAACAACAGTAGTTCCTGGAGTTTTAAAAAGCTTTTTCTTACATCTTTGCTATCTTGTGGACTTCTTTTTCCTCAAGTCATTAGTTTCTTTTCCAGTATTTCTGATTGGAGCGTTTGAAAAAAATAGCGCTGTACTTTGTTGTACACAATGCCTGCCTGCCTATCTGTTGCACATCAGTAGCCCCCTATTCATCCTTTTCTTTACTGTTTATAACTATCCAGATGGACGTTCCTGTTTAAAGAAAAGAAAAAAAAAAAAAAAGACTTATCAAGGTTTTTGCATCACTTGTAGTTGCCTGCTTACCTATTGCACAATTACAGCACTGCATTCACTGGAGGTTTCGGTATGAGCCAGTATGCTTGAAATTTCACTGGACTGCTAAAGAAACACAAACTTATGGCCTTACAAAACTGATAACTTCCTTAGCTAACATTAATTAGCTTAGTAATTCTTTATTTATTTCTTTTACCTCTGTTTCTTCAAGCACGGGTGTGTACGTAACTGAAAATAAGTATTTGGAAATAAAACGCAAGTGTCATTTTACTGTTAAGTATCTTCACTATAAGAAAGAAACTCTGCTCTTTGATTTGACTCAGTATATCCATACTTATGTTCTTTTGCTGTACCCATCCTGTAGATATGTTTCTGTCTTTATAGATGGAATAGAATGTTTCTGTCTTTAGAGCTGTCAGAATAGCACATTCATTAGCAATAAATAGGTTTAAACCTTTTAAATTAGCAGACTAAAGCCTGCAGAGCAGCATCCAAGTTGTATGGCAATTTAGCTGGCTTTTAGGAAGGCTTTTCTATAATTTAATTTATTCTGCCATTTTTTTAATGAACTCTTCAATTTGCTGTATTTGGATATAAATAAAATTTCTTTTTTTATTCCTCCCCCCCAATTATTTTCTGCTTAAACAACAACAGACCATATAATGCTGGTACTGATCTTATGTTGACAACAGTAGGTCTAAATGTAGCTTCACAATAAGCAGAATAAACTCCACGTAGGAAGTTCTTGTTTTAAGCATACACATTGCCAATAATTAGTATATTCCAATAATTAGTATATTAGTAGTGTGAACATAAATGTGACTAGTCAGATTTATGTTCCAATTTGATGTATTTGGAAGCTATTGCATTTTTTAAAACATTATGATTCTTTTTTTCTTCATCTAGTCATCATTATTTTAGTATTTTATTATTCTATTATTTATTATTGTGAATTACAATAACAATTGTTTCAGTTGGTATTTTCAATCTCAATATTTTTAGGACACTGATAGACCTCACATTTTTAAAAATTATGTAAGACTGAAGAATGCAGAAAAGAGCTACTTGAGAGCCAGAGACAATGCCTCACAGCAAAAGATTTAAAGCACTCAATTTGTTTAGCTTACCAAAGGGAAGATTACAAGTGACTTGATTACAATGTTTAAGTACCTTCACGGGGAGAAAATAGCAAGTACTAAGAGACTCTTTAATGTAACAGAAAAGGTGTAACAAGAACCAAGGGCTGATATTTTGAAGTGAGACTACTTCAAATACTTCAAGCATCCCAATTTTGTTAATTTTATTTTATTTTATTTTACTTTATGTTCTTTATCAGTAAGGGCAGTTCAATCTTGTAACAAAATCCTAACGAAAGTGAAAGGTTATTTTTCATATCAGGAACATATCTGTATATGGTGTGCATTAGTGTAATGCAAGTCATTGGGCTCACAATATAATGTAAAATATATATTGAGCTGCATAATATAAAATATAATAGTAGAGACTTTATGACTATGTTGAGTTAGATTTTTTTTTTTAATTTTAAAAGCACATTTTTTAGTATCTTTGTTTTCAATGATTTGGAAAATGCTTGTTAGATGGCTAGCATCACCTTCCCATTACCAGTCTGGCTAGACAATTTATTCCCACCAGAAAGTTTTCAGTCAGGCTGTGGGAAGCGTGTGTGGGACTGCGCAGGCGGCATTCAGCAGGCTCAAAGGGGAATATCAGAGGAGAAATCTACCTGTGACCAAACAGTATTGTTGTTGTTGTTGCTGTGTCCACTCAACTTCATTTCTTGGAAATACTTGCAATGTATTTCTTTTACTGACAGGGTCAAAGCAACATGTGTGGAATTAATTTAAATTAATAATGTCAGAGTAGAAGAAAAAGCAATGTTGTATAAAGTTAAGTTTATTCTATGCCAAGACCATACTGTTTAAAAGTATCTCAAACAAATACTAAGTTTAATGAATCCCAGAAATGGTGATTTCATTGTGCTATTATTGGTGCATATGCAGATTCCAGAGGTATTTTCCCAATGGTGTGCGTTTGCCTAGAGCAAAACTGCTTTTTTAGGAGTTAAAGAGTGGTTATCTAAAACAGGAGAAATAATTTTTGATTTGTATTTTATTTACAGATTTGCCAACAAGGGGCAAGGTCCCTTTGTTGTATTGCACACATTTATAATATAAACTATGTTGTAGCCTTTAGGCTAATATGAGGTTTAAAAGCAAATATTCTCAGACTTGTAACACTTTTTTTCTGGGGTAGATTCAGGTAAGAGGAGAACAGAAGAGAAGTGGATTCTCTTTTATTCACTATAAACATTTAAGGCATTTATCTAGAGTACGGCAGACAATCTGTCTGTTTCCTCTGCTAGCGGAACATGAACCCACACGTTCCTTGCAAGAGGAAAATGCTTCCACCACCATACAATGGGGTATTCCAGAGTGGCTTTTCTTAGTCATTTCCATTTCGAGGGCATCAGATTGTTGTATGTTTGTTGATCTAGACAGCATCACAGAAAGGGTTGTTCAGGTGTTGTTGAGGGAGGAATACATCTGTTTTCTGATTCCTTCTTCAGTAATACTTACCTATTGTTAGCTTTAGGTGTGGGAAATGAAACTGCCTCAACAAGAAAGTTTGAAGTTTTGAAGAAACAGAGTAAATACTTCAATATAAAGCATATCAGTTTCAAAAGCAGCTAAAATCAATATCTCTTTCTTTTAAACCTCCTTTGACACTGTCAAATTCTTCCTCAAGTCCTTTTTCTTTTCTGTCTTGCCACTTTTAAGATTGAATCTCTTGACACCTTTGTTGGAATGTAAGTAAACTCTACTGCACTCAGTTCTCACTGGATTTCTCATTAAATCTTGTTGGGTTTTTTTTTTTTTTTTAATACTAAATAAATAAGACTTTCTTTCTTCCCTGGCAATTTTCATTATGCAAGTTTTATGCTCTACTCCAACCTCATACAAATATTTAATGGATTTCACCCTTCCATTGTGTGGACAGTGTTGTTTCTTTGCTTCCAACAGCGTTTTTGTGCGCCACCAATGCTAAACTGTGTGAGCAAAACACTACTACCACTGTGTATAATAAGAAAAACATAAAAGAAAATCATAAAAATGTTTTCATAATGTAAGTTAGAACTAGCTTTTAATTTGGTCCTGTGGAATCACCATATGTTAATTTGTATATATTAACAGATGAAATTCGTAAGAACAGAGAACCGTGCCTTTTCCCTGCCCCTGCCCTCTCTGGTATTTAGTGTTCTGAGACCTCTTATGTAGTAATAATAAATAATAATAATTTGGATACAAAGAAATTAATACTAGTTTCTTAGACATTTGTACCTTTGGTCTCCTATTCAATTCCTCTGACTCCCTGCCTTTCACAATGTTCCCAGATCTTTCCATGTCCCATGTGGCAATTCAAGGCAGCGAGAGATAGCATTATTTTGGGTATTCCTGACTTACACACCAGCTGGGCTGGACTGGTTGATATGGTCATGCTGGTTGGGCTGCCAATTGTTGCAGTAGAGAAGGAAGAATTCCTGAGTCAGTCCTTGCTTTCCTCAGAGGCAACATTAGTTTGGATCTCTGCTATTCAGACTGCAGATGTTTTTTGCGAAACTTTTAGCAACACAAGGCATTGAAATTGAAGCTGAAATTAATTAACAGTGTAATTATTTGTAGAGAGGGAGAGACGTAATTCCAGGAGGCTCATTGGCCTATGAAACCAAGTGAAAAATGTAATTGCGAGATAAATCTTACGGTCTTTCTCAGAAAAATTCTAGACCAGCTATGCGTATGGCAGTCACAAAAATGAAGACCTTCCATCCTAGTTGTGATGGGATGTTTCAAACCAATTTGTGTAATTAATAAGCTTGATAAAAGAGTTGTTATTTGTAAAGAATAACATATATACTCTAGTATAAAAAAATACCAGGAAATTGTCAATATGCATGGAATACAGGGTAGTATTGTTTAGCACTAATAACTAACAGAGAGCAGCAAAACTCCCATGGACCAAATTTACTGTTTGCCTGTGAAGTATCATATGAATAACAACATTAGAGATAGACTAGAGCCAAAAGGACTCTTGCTTTCTCTTCTAGAACCTTAATTAAAGCAGCAGAGTAAAATTTTTTGCATAGTAAAGGGATTTAATGGTGTAATTAGAATAAGAAAATAGTTCATGAATTTCTATATGAGAAATCTAAGGATAAATCCTTGTTAAGTTTTGGACTGAAAGTTTGCTTACCATTACCTATTTCAGTACAAAGGTATGACATAATTAATGTTTTCTTATTATTATGTTGTTCTTGACCAAACTGAACACAGTGATAATCCTAATGATGTAACTATGTCAGATGCTTTGGAAAATTCATTTTAGCTACAGTGCATTTCCAGAGATAGTTCTTTTTGTAGAAAGTACCCAATATTACAAATAAAAAAAACCAGCCCCCCAGAAATATTGTAGGGATACCAGCTTCCTTCAAAGCTTGTCAGGATGGTAACTTTGTACAAATGTTCAACTCAAATGTTGCAGCTATTTCCACAGAAATGAATGCTAGTCAAAGTTGGAAGAAACAAGACACTGTGCATTTATAAGAGGGTATACTGAAGGTGTGTGCTTCATGCAGATGTGACACCCTTCCCTGTTGTTTAATTGTATCTCTCTAAGTGGATGTCGAATTTGGCTTTTTGTGGTTACCCAAAAATATATATCAGAAAGTCTGAGATTTCCTCTGTCTTCTCAACATTAGAAATTAAGAACATGTGAGACCCCCACATGAAGCCTGCACGTGAAGTCCTAAATACAGTCAGCTGTGGTGGAAAGCTTCATGACAGCAGATGTGGTTGTTGCAAGTGTGGATGTGTAGTTCAGGGCAGGAGCCAGTGGACGTGCACCCCAGGTGTGAGTCTGTCACCCCAGACCACATTGCAGATTCATTTCCTAGGTACAGCTCGGTGCCAGTGCTGTGCGAGGTGATAATTACAGCAAGGGACTGTAAGTCCAGCATGATTGTCACTGAAAATTATCAAAGGGCATGGCATTCGGGACTTCACTGGTCTGAAGCTGTCTGAAAAGAATATAGATAAATAAATGGTATGTTTACTCTGAGGAATAGGAATAGAACCGTACAGATGAGGTGAGTTCAGATTCATTAGTTTATATTTTGGCAGTGCGTTTTCAGCCATGTTGGACTCTTTTAGCTGAGTTTGCACAACTATATATATATATTTTTTTTTTTTTTTTGCCTTTGAAGACAATTCAAGTAAAAGGCTACATAAAGTAGAGTTTATAAATTTTTATTTGGAAATCTAAATCGTAGTACAAGTTTAGGCTTCTGAACTATATTTGTCTATGACTAAATTTTTGTAATAAGGCAGCTTGTTTTTACAAGGGAAAGAGGAACTAATCAGCTTTAATTTGTATTTTTCTTGTTCACAATAATTAGAAAAAATAATATTTCATTTAATGAAATAAACCAAATGATAGTTTAATTTCTTGTAAATAGTAGTAATTCACTTTGGCAGTATTGGAGAGTCATTAGAAATGGATTAATCTGTGTGCAGGTATTCATTTAAACTAATACTTCATTTACCTCAGTTGTACCTGCAAAGAAAGCCATTATTGTACCACTGTATTGTTTCATTAAATTGTAACAAAAATTGTACATTTGTAATGCTGTAAGGAAAAGGATTTTTTCTCCAGCAATTTTTTTTCCCTATGTAAACATTGCTATTTGATAGTACCAAATTCCTGGTACATGTTCAAAGCAGATGCCATCAAAAGGAAAAGGATCTGTTTGTTAACTGGAGAATTTGAATGTCTTAATTTTGTTTAAAGAGGCTACTTTAATAATCATGCGAAACTATACATATATATATATAAAGCAGCCCTTAGAAACACAAGGTGTTTCAGAGAATGAATATAATACAGATGAGGTTCAGGTAATAGAGGCAAAACCTTGAGACAATGTTGTCATTATAAAAGATAGTACCGTTTTAAATATTCCTATGCTTACCCTAAGCTTACCCCAAATAAACCTATATATCTACAGTGTGCAGTGCTGTGTGGGGAACATAATGAGTTGCTCCACCTAAACGAAGTGTTCTTGCCACTTATCACAGCTAATTAACTTGAGTAGGAAGAATGTGTTATACTTTTTCTGCTTCTAGTCATCAATAAGCCTGTTTTGTGCTAGCTCAGGGATCTCTGTACATTGCTACTTCACACATTGCAGACAATCTCTTAGGGACTCATTAAAGCCATTTTATTTTTCCCCATATTTGAAACTTCTGTGTGTTGCCTGGATTATATATTTATTAATGTAACCGTCTTTATTTTACAAGTATGTTACTCTTTTGAAAGCTAATCTGCATTTTAGTATTACATTTCAAAGGTTTTTCCAGTTTTCTATCTAGTCAATGCTTTACCACTTAGTGATGTAATCTGTAGGGTTGGGTTATTTTCTTTAAGTAATAGGCTGGACAGTAGAAACTGTTTACAAGAGAATTGTAGATATACATTTTAGAACTAAACCGCTTAGTGAGGGGCTCATAAATCCTGCCTTTCACTGGTGGCATAAATTGCTTCCTGGAGAGGCTTCCTTTCTCTAGTGCCTGATGAAGCTCAGTTTTTTTTCTTTTTTTAGAGCCCTAAATTAGGTTTTGAAAGTAAAAATTTTTACAGCCTCTAAGTATATGTAGATAACTAGGGCTTAGTTATTTGCTCCCCAGTTCTCTGTTCTTTTTCTAGTATTGCACAATAAGTATTTACTTCTGTGAGTAATTACATTGATTTCAGGCTATTTCTAGTAATTTAACATGAAGTATATGGAAAGAGAGCAGAATTTTCACTTTGGGATTAATTAGGGATTAAATCATCTTCACAAAGACAGTCATTGATGTGTGTACGAAAAAAACTACAAAACAGTTAAGGATGTGAAATCTGGAGCCTGGACTTGGAGCTACTCCTAGTTGTCACATTTGTTACATTAGCTATGAACAGGAGAAACCAAACATAACTTCCTTAACTGGGAATTGGCATGCGTCACAGGATCTACAAGATCTAATGATATGCAGTTTACTTTTTCTTAGCAAATTTAAACCTCAGATCTGGATTTTGATCAGAAGCTGTATAGCTGTTCAGGATGCTTTGAAAAAATAGTGAAAATGTTATGTATCCACTGTTTGTTATTTTAACTAATCTATTTATTTTCTTTACTGATATTCTTCATTTCTTCTCATGAAATTAATATTTTGCATGTTTCCAGTTCACTTGAATGAGTAGTTTATGTACTCATGCATGGATTTCTGACTTTTGTTGTTCTCTGACTCTTTCTGATGACTTTGAACATAGTATAAAGCATGAAAATATTCCACTATGGCCATTTATTCTGAAGTTTGCTTGAACAGTTACCTTTCTTGTTCCTCTAGTGTTTCTGATAGGTCATTGCTTTCCTGTTCAATTCCTGCCCCCAAGGCAATACAACTACTTTATATGATATTAGATATAACCAGGTTATTCAATTGTGTGTGCCACGTATGGACTTTGATTAAGTTGTCCTGGATTTTCAAAAGTGAACTTGACAGTAGCTTTTGGCCCATAGCCATCACACTGTTTCCAGAATGAATTCCCAAGGGAACAGGATTGAAGGTAGTGTCTTGCAGTGTGGTCTGAGGCAACCAGGTGATAAAGGAAGGCAGTCAAGAAGAACAAGCATTTCTTTCTTTGTACACCGCATCAGGGAGTAATAAAGGTCTCATCAGAGGTTTCATGTAAACATGGCTCATTTTTTTATTACCTGAACTATTAATATAAGCTCCTGTTGTTAGGACTTGCTGTTTGCTTTCTACACATTCTCTTCCAGTCGTGTATGGCAACTTTGGAAAGGGGCTTTAATGCTGGAACTGTTAAGGGTAACTTATATGAGCAACATGGTTTAGCTTGTCATGGATTTTTGGGACCATGTTCTGCTTTTAAAACAGCTTCTTCAAAATTCAGTCCCTAGAAAATAATTTCTACTTATCTATAGGTATCCCATTTATTTGGATGGACTACCAGAAGTAATCAGAAGTAATGAGTTAGCAGCACAAGATATGCAGTTTCTTCTTGTAGAAATTTAATATTTTTATTTCTCTTAAATTGCAGGTGGACTTGAGATTATAGTTCCCTGTTAAACTCATGCTTTCCTTTGTATCGTTTCCAGGTTTCTATTTGCAGTATTATATAAGCAATGGAACAAGCAGTACCTGGACATACTTATGGTTTGTCATTCTAACAATGTTTTTAGAGTGAATATGACAGTCACCCTAACAAGTCTTATGGAAAAGCTCACATTATGCTTGGTTGTACTGAGGGTAAAGGAAGGACCAAAAATTAAATAACCTATTTGCCTCTCTGCTACCTGTTGACCATTTTTAGAACCTTTAGGATCCACAAGCACACACTCATGTGCACATACAATAGAATCCATTTCAGAAACAAGAAGATGTAAATTTAATGAGGGCTGAGGAGGCAGGATTTTAACATACTAATTTTGTCCTTTTTTAGTTCATTTTTCCTAAGCTGCTGAAGGCCTGCTTTTCCCCCAATATTGTCTTATTACAGCAAACGGATATGATAAAATAGTCTTCATCTCACTCCATCTACACAAAATAATAATGATATTTTATGTGGAAACAGACATATTGTTTCATAATGCTAATGAATGTAATCTGTGCCTATCCTAAAGTCAGTAGTTGTTTTTGCCGCTTATATGAAGATGCATTTCTAGAAGTGCAATAAACAGTGAGATTATCATGTTTAAAATAGGGATTAGGACTTCAGTACCACAACAGTGAAAATACTGACAATGTAATGACAGGACAAATAATTTTCAGTGTTCTATCATGAGGAGAAAAGTTTATATCTACAACATTCGAGATAGTAAATCATGTTATGCAAATACATTTGTGGTGGGGTCAAAACTCCATGAGACTAAAACTTTTAAAGGCGTTATTAGGTCCCACATGGCCCTGCTGTATCTCAACTAGCTATGTACTTCATTTTAAATTTCAACTAAATATGACATTGTGGTTAGTTTGCAAATATGTGAATGCAACTATAAACAAATATCTGTGAAGCTGTACCTCAGTAAAAAAAAAAAATACACTTATCTACTCAGAATTGATTTTCCTATGCCAGGGTGCATTTTTTCAATTTCTGCATCATAGAGTCTACTCTCAGACTGTATATTCCACCTGTTTTTTCCATTGCAAATGTGAAATATGATGGCACAAACTTCATAAATCAAGACACAGTTTTGCCAACGTCTTATCTTGTGGGTGACAAACTGCTGAAGCTTTCATTCTGCTAGACTCTACTTATTCCTCATTATTAGAAGCCTGATTATTATAACAGCTTCTCACATCATGAATCCTTGCTGCTTGGGTGCAGGAACAACATAGTACTTTTCACTAAGGTAGCAGAAGATTCCAGAATAAACTGTCCTACTAATTATACGGAAATGTAGATGTTTTAGCATAAGCCTTAGAGCAAGTTAATCCATAAACCTAAATTTTTCCTTTAAGGGGTTTACATAATCTATAAAGGAAGACTTTTCAGCTTACTTAATGTTTATGGGATTCTGACCTGATTCAGAGTTTAACATTCTTGCTTTAGAAAAGAATGAGTCTTTGCTGGAGTCAATGATATGAATAATTATTTATGGCTAGATTGTGCCTTTAAGCAAAACCTTGAGTGAAAGCTAATGCATAATTAGCATTGTCCCAGAAGGAGCCCTGGAAGGTATAGTGCCTTAGGGACAACCTTCAAGCTCTTTTTCTTCCCTTCTTGCTTCAGGGATTCAGTTATTTTAACACACCAGAGTTAAAAATTGATTGCTGTTCAAACACACATCTAAAGATTGTATTCCTCATGTAAACCTACCCATATTAATACAATTACTCTGCCTGCACCACAGTATTTACATTTTTTTTTTCCCCTTTAGAATAAGTCATTTAAGATGTAACCCTTTACTCTTATTCTACTTTCTGTAAAACTGACTCCAAATTGACCTGATTTCAGAGGGGCTATATGCCTCATAGGTATATAGACTTTTCCTAAGTACCAGAATCAAGACCCCATTCCAGAACTGTGTTTGTCTTTCTTTTGTCAATCATAGTTAGTCACTTTGACTGTGTTGTGATCTGATTCCAGGCATTTCATTAGTATTTTTTTAAGATAGGGGTATTTGATTTATGTATAGCTTGTCTTGTCATTAAAGGAGAAGGACTAGGAAGAATATGAACAGAAATCAGATGAAGTATTTCTTTTGCAACTTGGAGTCACATATTTTTGAGAATCAGCTGTATTGTTTTGAGGATTGTTACTCGTTGGCATCTACTCTTTTATCAATTGTAGCTCCTGCTTCCTGATGACAATACCACTCTGCTTTCCGACTCCATTCTTAGAGACTGAATTAGTGTTTATCTTTCTCCAGCAAATTCTTAATCCTTCCTTCTCTGCTAATGACTTCTCACCTGCTTAAATATTTCAGAGAAGTAGATACATCCTTTTCGTACTGCAGCTGTACCAGCAAACAAAGTCACTGCTTGTCACCCTCCAAGATAGCAATTGCTGCCTCTGCTGGTGAAGCTACTCAGATGATTGTCTCCTAACCCATTTCAGTCAGAGTGTTTTAGCTTAATCGGTTTAAAGAGTTGTTCTTTGTTAACTTGACACATTTTTGTCTGAGATGAGCTCTGGAAAATCATATGTGCAGTTGAATTAGCTTCTAGCAAGAAGACAGTAATAAGCAGATGACAGAAGGTGCAGAAAGGTTAGGGTTTGGTCCAGAAATGGTAAATGCTTTCATGACTGTAACTGCCAATGGAAGAGGATGCATGTTCACATCTAAATTGAAGACCAACCTTAAAAAAATATTCCATTTACAATCAGTTCTTCAAGAGAAAGTTATATTATCTGTTTGTATGTGTGCCTGTGTGTGTGTTCATGCAAGCTGTAAGTAAAGCGTGCAAGGTGGAGAGCACAGTAGAAAATCAGCAAAACTCTCTACGCCCTCTGTATATACCTTTTGCAAAGATAGGCAGAATGGGAGAAACATTAACTGAACATAAACAAAAACAACAGTGAAAATGCAGTGGGTTCAGTAGATTACATATAATTTATGCTCAAATATGGCAGCAGAAAAAGCAAGGGCATACGGACATATGACATCAGATTCTTCTTGCTAGTCTTTTTGCATCCCATGCTAATGTCCATTTCTCCATCTAAACTTGAGTATTAAGGAGTATGTGATTAATAAAAAAGTTAATGGTTTTGTGAATATGCCATTCATCTCTCCTATATTTAATCATTTAGAAAAAAGAGTGTTTCCCAAGGGATAGCATAGAAAAACAAAGTAGGAAATAACAAACTTACTGTGGTCTATGACAGGGAAAAGCTACAACTGTGCATTCAAATATCTATCACATTTTCAAATAGATGATATCTGGAAAAAATGCCCGTAGCTAAATCCATATGCTTCTGCTCAAGCACTAGGGACTGGCATCAAGGCTAGACTAAGAAAAGAAAAGAAGGGGCAAGGTGAGACAAAGACCAGGCTTGCTTGGTTTTAGTCTTATCAATTAGGCAAATGATTACAGTTGGTGTGCAATATTTGGCTTTAATCACAGTTGCTGCTGCTGCCCCAGCTATCTGAATTCCCTGCTGGGCACCAGCTCCACCATCAAACATATTTTAGCTGCTACAGATTCCAGCATGTGCATTGGAGACACTGGCGATGGGGCTGTTTTGATACTTTCATCAGCCTGCTGCTGCATGGAAATAATTTCTTCACCTAGAGCCGAAGCCTGGTTTGGTAGTACAAGAGAATTACACCCATGACATATAGGAAAAGCTTACCCTAACCCCCTACCTTAAAGTTCTATTTAACACATTCCATTAAAAAAAAAAAAAAAGAAACTCTGAACAGAAAGATGCATTTTATCCTTAAAGAGGAAACATGGTTATAGTGAGAATGAAGCACCTGATATTTCTCCCCTGATTTACTTGCTCCTTTGCTATATAATATATTCATGTGGGTGGCTTTTCATATTGTCATCAGACCAAGCCTATCTGCATGTTCTACCCATTTGTTTTATATATTTAGAATACATTTTAGTTCTATTTGCCTTCCTTCTTTTTCTTAAAACAAGGAAATGTCTATTCATGAACAACCAGAAATACCATAGCAATACAATAATTTTAATTAACCCAGCCAAACCTCTCTTGACCACGGTGATCATGTGGACAAGCTGAAAAAGTGCTGACTGAATGCGATGTGTGCATTGCATTGCGGCGGGTTACATCACTAGTCGTAACATGATGTAACCCAACGCAGCATGATGTAAGCGTCGTGATACATTGGAGATTTAAAGAAACATCAGCATTCTTTTGTGTCCCTCTGCCCCTTCCCACGAATGTTCTGTCATTCTTCGTCTAGTAATTAATAACCCATCCCCGTTGCCAGTCGGTGAATGCTCATGTCTTATTCTTATTCTTACTTATATGAATAGTCTCCCTTCTAATTATGGGTAATGCAGCTTCAATCCTTAAAAGACAGATGTTAATTTTTTTTCTATGTACATATAGGTACAGTTGGTCTCTGTCAGTTATCATAGATTTCTGATGAAAATTTTAAAAAAGTAATCATGCTATATTTAAAAATGTTTCACAGATCTGAAGAGTACAAATAATTTATTCTAATTTTTTAATTTTGTAGCTAAATCTACAGAGTTGAAATACTTTTGATTTGCATTGCCAGTTGCATGTGGGAAGGAGTGCCAGGCTCACAGCTTTTCTTTTTTTTTTAATTGCAACTTGATGCATTTTTTACAACACCATTGCAGCTCTGAATCAGTTCAGCCTGTCTTTTGCATGGATGTTAGGGTGATTTGCCTTGTGCTTCCTATTGCCATTGCTTCTTTCAGGATAGATCTTTGTGTATTCCTTTTATTACTGTGTCCTTTCTGAAAGTAGGTTAGCAGGCACATACTTAACACTGCAAATTTGAATTAACGTTAAAAACTTCAGATGCACTTCTTTTGTGTATTTGTGTACAAGTAATTGTGTGCTTGGCTTTTATGTTTTGAGAACGTCTGTTTTAAGACAACTGTGAAACACACATAATTTTCTAAATATGAACGGAGGCCCATATTTTATCCCCTAACAAAACAGTATTTCTTTTATGATGCTAAAGTTGGAAGAGAATATGATCAAATAATACAGTAAGTTTTAAAGGCGGAATAAAAATGAAACAACAAAAAACCCTTTCAGGAAATTTTATTCTATGATTCTATGATTCCAGGTGAGGACTAGGGACAGTAACAAGTCCTGTCTTCAATCCTAATATCACTCTAGCATCTGCTTTTGATTTCACTGCTGTCACATCTTGAATAACTATGTTGTTATGAAAGTCAATTTAGTCCATGACACCATTAAAAACTGAAGTTGAAAGTGTTGTATGAGACCACACCAAAAAGTTTTATCCTGTTCCTTTCTCTCAAACTGGCAGCTCTCTCTTGCATCAGGGTAAGGAATCCTGATGGTGCAAGAGACTTCTGTCTCAATTAAACTTCACTGGAATTTTCTTCCCGGATAGTTTGGTGGCTGATCTATGCTGTGAAACACACAATTCATGATCTCTGCCCCATAAGCTTAATTTTAAACACAAAGCAGTCCCACTTATCTCAATAAAATGGGACATAACTGTTTTGTCTTTTGTTGAGTTGTTGGTGTCAGTTATATGGTGTAACATGCTTAAAAGTTAATACAAAATGCTAATAAATGTATGGTATTTCTGTGTGTTATGACTTCATTGCTTTTTTAAAGTATCTACCATTGTTGAGCTGTTGAAGATTAATAGCTTTTAAATATATTCAGTTATTTAGAGGAATTCAACACTCCTTGTATTCAAAGCAAAGTTGTCTCACTTCATACATGCTAGAAGAGAACAATACAGTAATGGTATCCCTTTTATTTTTCTGTTCTCTAGATGTAATTGAGGGTTCTAATTGAATCTCTTTTCATACAAAACCATTTTTGTCTTCCAGCAATATACTGGACTTTCTATTTTTGCTATGTTCTGTGTGAAAATGAAACTGGATGTGAATGTATCGTTCCTGATGAGACCTGCCATATAAGCTTATTATACATTAATGTACAAAATTACTGTATTTTCAGAATTACTTCATGCTGTGCTTTGACATTCTGAGTGTTGTATTTGGCTATTTTTTTAAGGTTCTCATTGCTATGACAAGAGTAACACCCAAGCCTTTTTCTTTGGAAGTTATGGATAATTTGGAATCTAACAAGTCTGTATCTGGTTCAAGTTATTATTTCCACTGTGCATGACTATTAGTTTTTAAACATATTACTGTATAGGTACCTCCATCTCTGTGCTAAGCTTACTTTTTATTCAGAGAGAAAAAAGAGAAAAAAACGCACCTTGTTTGCAATTCATGTTAACCTGGGGCAGACATTCTTTATCTCCAGTGCAGCAGGACAGCTATGACTCAGTCACCATCACAGCAACGTGGTGGGATGATTCTCATGACTGGAGTGCTGCAATGGATGGCTATAAGCTCTTCAGAAGGGACAGGCAAGGAAGGAGAGGTGGAGGGGCGACTCTGTATGTTAGGGAGTGTTTCGATTGTGTAGAACTTGGCGATTGTGATGATAAGGTTGAGTGCTTATGGGTAAGGATGAGGGGAAAGGTCAACAAGGTGGATATCCTGCTGGGTGTCTGTTACAGACCACCCAACCAGGATGAAGAGGCAGATGAAGCATTCTATAAGCAGCTGGCAGAAGTCTCACAATCGCTAGTCCTTGTTCTTGTGGGGGACTTCAACTTACTGGATGTCTGCTGGAAATACAACACAGCAGAGAGGAAAGGAGGTTCCTGGAATGTGTGGAAGATAACTTCCTGACACAGCTGGTAAGTGAGCCTACCAGGGGAGGTGCCTCACCTGACCTGCTGTTTACAAACAGAGAAGGACTGGTGGGAGATGTGGTGGTTGAAGGCCATCTTGGGCTTAGCGACCATGATATGGTAGAGTTCTCAATTCGTGGCAAAGTAAGAAGAGGGGTGAGCAAAACCACTACCATGGACTTCCAGAGGGCAGACTTTGGCCTGTTCAGGACACTGGTTGAGAGAGTCCCTTGAGAGACATTCCTGAAGGGCAAAGGGGTCCAGGAAGGCTGGGCATTCTTCAAGAAGGAAGTCTTAAAGGCACAGGAGCAGGCTGTCTCCATGTGCCATAAGACGAACCGGTGGGGAAGATGACCGGCCTCTGAACAGGGAGCTTTTGCTGGGACTCAGGAAAAAAAGGAGAGTTTACCACTTTTGAAAGAAGGGGCAGGCAACTCAAAAAGAGTACAGGGATCTCGTCAAGTCATGCAGAGAGAAAATTAGAAAGGCAAAAGCCCAGCTAGAACTCAATCTGGCCACTGTTGTAAGAGAGAATAAAAAATATTTTTACAAATACATTAACAACAAAAAGAGAGCCAAGGAGAATCTCCCTCCTTTATTGGATGTGCAGGGGAACATTGCCACCAAGGATAAGGAAAAGGGTGAGGTACTTAATGCTGCCTTTGCCTCAGTCTTTAATAGTCAGACCAGTTCTCCCCAGGGTATTCAGCCCCCTGAGCCAGAAGACAGGGACGGAGAGCAGAATAAACCCCCCATAATCTAGGAGGAAGCAGTTGATGACCTGCCACACCACCTGGACGCTTACAAGTCTATGGGGCTGGATGGGATCCACCCAAGAGTACTGAGGGAGCTGGCGGAGGAGCTTGCCAAGCCACTCTCCATCATTTATCAGCGGTCTTGTTTAACAGGGGAGGTCCCAGATGACTGAAGGCTTGCCAATGTGACACCCATCTACAAGAATGGCCAGAAGGAGGATCTGGGGAACTACAGGCCTGTCAGCCTGACCTCGGTACCAGGGAAAATAATGGAGTAGTTCATCTTGAGTGCGCCCAACAGGCATGTGCAGACCAACCAGGGGATCAGTCCCAGCCAGCATGGGTTCAGGAAAGGCAGGTCCTGCTTGACCAACCTGATCTCCTTCTATAACCAGGTGACCTGCCTAGTAGATGAGGGAAAGGCTGTAGATGTTATCTACCTGGACACCAGTAAAGCCTTTGACACTGTCTCCCACAGCATTCTCCTAGAGAAGCTGGCAGCTCTTGGCTTAGGCAGGTGTACTCTTCGCTGGGTAAAAAACTGGCTGCATGGCTGATCCCAGAGAGTTGTGGTGAATGGACTTAAATCCAGTTGGCAGCCAGTCACAAGCAGTGTTCCCCGGGGCTCAGTACTGGGGCCAGTTCTGTTTAATATCTTTATTAATGATCTGGATGAGGGGATTGAGTGCACCCTCAGTAAGTTTGCAGATGACACCAAGTTCTGCAGGAGTGTTGATCTGCTTGAGGGTAGGAGGGACCTACAGAGGGATCTGGACAGACTGGATCAATGGGCCAAGGCCAATTGTATGAACTTTAACAAGGCCAAGTGCAAGGTCCTGCACTTGGGTCACAATAACCCCATGCAACGCTACAGGCTTGGGGAAGAGTGGCTGGAAAGCTGCCTGGCAGAGAAGGACCTGGGGGTGTTGGTTGACAGCTGGCTGAACATGAGCCGGCAGCGTGCCCAGGTTGCCAAGAAAGCCAATGGCATCCTGGCTTGTATCAGAAACAGTGTGGCCAGCAGGACTAGGGAAGTGATCATGCCCCTGTACCCAGCACTGGTGAGGCTGCACCTCAAATACTGTGTTCAGTTTTGGGCCCCTCACTACAAGAGAGACATTGAGGTGCTGGAGCGTGTCCAGAGAAGGGCAACAAAGCTGGTGAAGGGTCTGGAGCACAAGTCTTATGAGGAATGGCTGAGATAACTGGGATTGTTTAGTCTGGAGAAGCAGAGGCTGAGGGGACACCTTATTGCTCTCTACAACTACCTGAAAGGAGGTTGTAGCAAGGTCGGTGTCAAGTCTTTTATCCCAAGTAGCTAATGATAGGACGAGAGGAAATGGCCTCAAGTTGTGCCAGGGGAGGTTTAGATTGGATATTATGAAAAATTTCTTTACTGAAAGGGTGGTCAAGCATTGGAACAGGCTGCCCAGGGAAATGGTTGAGTCCTCATCCCTGGAGGAGTTCAAAAAACGCGTAGATGTGGCACTTTGGGACATTGTTTAGTAGGCATAGAGGTGTTGGGTTGATGGTTGGACTTGATGATCTTAGAGGACTTTTCCAGCCTTAATGATTCTATGATTCTATGATTGACTGCAGAGTGAATAGGTCATATTTCATAGGCATTTATATGTATGTTTGACTTCAATTCAAAAAGTAGCACCTTAAGTGTCATCCATCATTTATCTAACTTTATAAGCTCTCTTTGAAGATATTCGTATTGTCTCTGGACTTGGCTTATGTAGTTTCTGTTACTGGAAAATTGTACAATATCGTAATTCATCCCCTTTTCCAGATCATTAACAGAACGTTAAACAACATCAGATTAATATAGAGAATGTTTCACTACACCATTAATCTTTTGCTATGTTGAAAATTGAGCTCTGGTTACACCTTAACATACTCTGTGTAGCTTGTTTTTAATCCATGCAATCAATTCTTTCTTTGTGAATTATTCTTTTCTCAACATCTTCCCATGGAAAAGGGTTTATCAAAGACTTTTTGAAAACCCAAATAAATTTTATTGACAAGTTTCTTTTACCAAGTATTCTATGGAGAGGCCTGAAGATTTCTAGCAGATCAAAGAGCAATGCTTTTTTTTTAAAGACAGCTGTGGGTTATTTTCTATCAATGTATCTAAATGCTTTATGATCCTTTTAATTTCTCTTTTCCTTAGGCTATAATAACATTATTTTTCTTTATTTTAATATGGACATTGTCTGTTCCTACTAATCTTCTATTATAGTAGCTTATTTTAATTAGACACTGAAGTATTTCACTGGAAGATCAATAATTTTCTCTTCAAACCCTTTTTGAGAATAAAATACTGTTTATCCTTAATGCATCTAAGGATATAGGTGCTAGTGTTTACTCTTCTGACTCTTCAGTTTATCAAACTATGGCTTGTTGTAACTCTCTTTTATGTATCTTTAATTCCTGGGTACTCTAAGAGAAATGCATAGCATCTTGTTGCTTCTTGTGAAACTAGATACCTGGATAAGAAAAAGAGAGTAAATGTAGAACAAAGTAAGATTAACAAATATGAAATCAGAGGAACTGAAATAGCATTAAATTATTACTGAATGCTGAAGGTGGGTAATAACTGAAGACAACATGGGGTTGAATTAATTTTGATAGTCTAGCGTGGTACAGTGTGTATTATGGGTAATCAAGTATGACCCTAAGGTAACGTTAACTGAAAAAATAAAACATCATGAAATAAAAGAATGAGGGAAAAGAAGGATCAAAATCTGGTAAGGAAGAAGTAAGAGCATCATTTTAGAAAGCTAACCAGTGTGAAGAAAAGGATGGTGCTAGAGGATGCAATAACATGTAAAGGAATGAAGAAAGAGTTGGAAGAAAATAACTTGTCAGATGATGTCACTTTCTTGGTGTGGAAATCCATGAGCTAGTCTTGAGAGAGGGAACATTATCAATTATTTTAATGGTCTGTTTTGTACTGCTGATATTAATGGATTTGGAACCTATTTTCAAAAGCAAGAGCCTGAATCACAAATTAAGGGTTGTTACTGGAATTGCTGCTTTTTACAACAGAAATTCATAATAAAGGGAAGAGGGAAGCCATATAGAGACCTGTGAAATGAGATACTAAAATGAAATCTGGTAAAGTCAATATGGGACAGAGAAGGGCAATGCACTTTGATTACCAGGAAAATTATATCATCAGAGTTAAAATGTGGGTGACAGCAAAGGTTTATTTAAATGCTAAAATGTGGAAAGATGTTTGCACTGAACTCTAGATGCAAGTTTTGCAGAATGTCCTATCATAGTTTTGTTGCAGGAATTACGAAACATATGCTATAACTAATGTGTCATAGATCTTTAGAAAACGTGCAAAATAAAACCACACCCCTCTGTAATGCTGGGCACGCTTCTTTTTATGCAGCCAAGGGTACGACTGGCTTTCTGGGCTGCAATTGCACATTACCATCTCATGTCCAAATTTTTCATCCACCAGTATCCCCGAGTCCTT
This sequence comes from Mycteria americana, assembly GCF_035582795.1. Classification (NCBI taxonomy): domain Eukaryota; kingdom Metazoa; phylum Chordata; class Aves; order Ciconiiformes; family Ciconiidae; genus Mycteria; species Mycteria americana. The sequence continues at coordinate 143,286,016 of NC_134365.1, forward strand.
CTCTGCAGAGCTGCTCTCAATCCATTCGTCCCCAGTCTGTATTGATATTGGGGATTGCCCAGATTCAGGTGCAGGACCTTGCACCTGACCTTGCTGAACTTCATGAGGTTCACATGGGCCCACTTTTCAAGCCTGTCAAGGTCCCTCTGGAAAGCATCCCTTCCCTCAAGCGTATCAACTGCACCACTCAGCTTGGTGTTATCTGCAAACTTGCTGAGGGTGTGCTCAACACCACTATGTCGTTGATGAAGATATTAAATAGTATTGGTCCCAGTACAGACCCTTGAGGGACACCACTCATTACTGGTTTCCACTTGAACATTGAGCCACTGACTGTAACCCTTTGGATAGCAGCCATGCAGCCAATTCCTTATCCATCTAACAGTCCATCCATCAAACCCATATCTCTCCGATTTAGCTGCAAGAATGTTGTGGGGGGCCATACCAAAGACATTACAGAATTCTAGGTAGATGACATCCATAGCTTTTACTTTATCCAATTATGCACTTACTCCATCATAGAAGGCCACTGGATTAGTCAGGCATGATTTGCCTCATTTGATTTTCTTTCTTTTCTTTCCTCCACTTTCTGTGGCCAATTTTATCAGGGTTTGCTGGAAATAAGTATGAAATTATGCACTGTGGTGCCTGAAAAGAAAACACAATGCAATGGACATTCTCAGCATTTTCCTGTGTTGCTAAAAGATCCAGGCATGGAAGGATAAAAAGAGCGTGACAACATAGCAAACGTCACACAGACACACATGTACAACCACATACACACAGAGTGAAACTAATGAAATTTGCCTTTTGGCAGTTTCCCAGCAGAGCAACAACTGCTACAAAAATCACCTTTCACCTGGTGTTTTTTTCCTTTCAAATCTTGCCTCAGTTGAAAAACAGTTGGCAGAAACTGAGTGTTCTTTAGAGTGGAGGGGAGAGTTCAAGGGCACAGAGTAAGTTCATTCTGGTACACCGTGTAGTCTTTGTCAGGAGACTTTGAGCTTGGAGAGGAGGTTTCGTCTATGCCAGTAGAAAAATGAAGTAATACCCTGAGAGATTTGATCACATCAATCTTTTTTGCTTTGTTTTTAAGTCTGATACCTTCTTGTTATTGCTCTTAGTGGTAGGGAAGTTGGCTGTGGTGCCAGTATTTCCATTTTGTTCCTGTAAGTGTATTTCAGTACTGATATGACTGACAGTGTAAAGACAACATACGGGCAGGTATAATTTGGACTGATGCTGTGCCAGTTCTACCTTCAGACAACCTTGCTAACTCACTTTGTCAGTGACCTTCAACATACTTAAGCTCCATGGCTTATTTTCCTGAGCAAAACTGCCCATTATAGTTAATTTCCTCAAATAGATGGTAGATGTTTTAAATTATAAATTGCACTGACTGAGACAAGGAAACATTCAGATCTCTTTTACAGCTGAATACAAATACAGTATTAAGTTATATTTTTTTTCCTGTAGGAACTGAAGTACATATGACAACAGATAACATCAGCACGCATATAATAATATTGCTTAAATAAACCAAAAGAAGAAAAGCTTGACCTGTTCCTTTTCACGAGAACTGTTTATATTTAGCCAAGGAAGACTGGAATTCGATTTCTTAGGAGTAATTGCATACATAATCTGTATCATTTCACATACAATTCTATATAGTTCAGATATTATTCCCTTTAAATGCAAAATTCAACTCGTCTTTCTTCAGATGGAACAGTAAAATCATATTATATTACATTATACTGATATTATATCATTATATAATATTGTATGGTACCAAATGGCACATACCATGTAGTAAGTATATCATACAGGACTTTTTGTTATTTGCTTCTAGTTTCCTACTTCCGTCACATAATGATAATTTACAAGCTGCTGTTTTTCCTTTCTAAATTTTGCGTAAAGCATGAACCCCAACATTGAAAATAAGCTTAAATTATGCTTGGAAGATTGCAAAATGGAAAACCAAAATGAGACATGAATTCTCATTAATTTTGGTCAATAGAGAAAAGGTTATTCCACCAGAACAGATAAATAATCCACAAACATAGTATGCATCAAAACCAGCTAACAAGTAATGGAGTTTAGGTGGATCAGATACTAGTGAGGTCAATGCTGTGGTGTTGAAGTTTCAAACTTTAAATCATGATTCTGACCAGCTGTTTTGATGCTAGCTTAATATAATTAATAATTATATAGCATGTATATATAATATATAGAATCAAAATGATCCTTGTTCAGCTTTAACATTTGTAGGTGAAATCTGAGCTTTATAATATGCTCAGAACTTATGCTTTGAAGCAGTTAGAATGTAAATAATATGGAATGATGCCATTTCAGTCTGTGCTTTCTCCCTTCTCATCCCTCTTCCCTAAAATTTTTCTGTGAAAACATCCAAAAATCTTACCAAGTTGAGGACAGAAAAGTATTGCCAGAAATACTGTGTTTTCAAGCTTCAACTAGAATGGACTGAATGTATTTTTAAAGGTGTTGCTAGTATAGATTCAGGAAAATCAAAATCCTCTGATGAATTTATGCATAAAGTCCTAAAACTACTTAACTCTCATTAATGCTGCATGTACTAACTTTGTGTGCCACAAGTTGAAAACTCACAAACAATAACATGAACATAAAAGACACTTCTGTTCTGTTTCTAGATTTTTTTGTTTCAGTCTAGATCTGCTCCATTTAATTTCCAGGATCTTAGTGAGATTGGGAAGTGGTCTGCTCATGACCTCCTTGCTTCTAACCCTCTAAATCAATCTCCTGCCATTTGGACAGAGTTGCACTTAGAAAAAGTGGCCCAATCCTAATATCTTGTGGTCTTCAACTATCCTTCTGTGGAAATAACAAAAAAGTAGAATGCAAGATTTTCTTCCTTAAAAAGTATGGTTTTTATGTGTTTTATTTAGAAGTCCTGGCAGTCAGTATTTCCCTTGGTATCTTCTCACAGTGTAAGTTCTTTGGGACAAGGACACTAATTTTTGTTTGGCAAAGTCATATATGTTTTCAGTACTGAGTAATAATGAATAAAATGTTTAAATGAACTTTCCTTTCCAGCTTTTATCTTATTTCCTAGACATCTGCTATTCAATCCTAGGAAAAATCTTTTCTGTGCACGTACTATTTTTGGAAGTAGTAGAATAATTAAATATTCATATTTCAGATTATAAAGCTCTTCATCATATCCACCTTAGATCTGATTTTCCCTGAAATAGCTTTAGTATATTCTATCCATCTTTTCTTTTAAATTTTAATTTTTTAACTTCTTTTATTAACATTTTAGTTGTTTGATAATCTAATTGTTTAGTTGGTTTGATATTGCTAATTCCAGTAGGAATTAATGCATTGTTGTGTGTGGATGAAGATGTCATTGAAATCTAGTAGAGAAAAAATTGAAAACACTGGATTATGTGCTAAAAAAAAACAAAACAAAAACCAAACAAACAAACCCTGAATGAAGTTTTGCATGTATCTCCTTTGGATGTGTTATACAGATCTCCTACTTACCTGTAACTAACATTTCCATGATTCCCAAATAAAACCTAAGATGTCAGAGATCCAGTAAACATTAAAATTAGAAGTGAATATGGTGCCAAACTATTATATTATCTATTACAATGGAATAAAGTTACATTCTCACAGGATCCACTGAAATAACAAACACAATTATTTCCTGAATTCTCCAAAGGCAACTACAAATTGAGCTTGTGTTCAAAATGAAGAATTAAATAGCTTTACAATAATTAAAGTTATTCTTAAGAGCTGATCATTCAGCTCACAGCTTCCAGTGGTGCCTACAAATGCCCAAAGGGAGAGTTTGCACAAACAACTTCACCAGCAGTTGTTATATGCAGAGTATGTGCTTGTGTAGTTCAGCTGTCTGAAGAGAGGGTGTAACAGTTACCTTTAGTTATTAAAACTGGCTGTTAATTCACTTTTTTTTACACGTTCATTAACATTAATTTTAAATGGGACGTAGGTACTTACCTCTCTTAAGCTTATTTGAAAGTACTCACCCTTTAATTAGAGGTAGCGTTAGGTCAATATTACTGAATTCTTTCTGCAAAGTTTAGTTACCTATATTACCTAGAGTGTAGTTACATCTAGGCTTGGGAATTTTGATTAATAACAAATGTTGATTTGTGCCTTCTAATTTAGAAGTCCTATATATTCTTGGAAACTTAACTGTAGAATAATCATCATGCTAACAACCTTATGCCCCTCTGCAGCTAATTGTACTCTACCCGTATCTTACACCCACTGACTTGCCAGTGCAGTATATTACACATACTTCTGGACAAGCTTTGCAGTGGGATTTATATATCCTACAGGGAGTCTCATGTTCTTGGATCTTTACTGTAGTCTTTACTGTAGGCTTACTCATGTTCTCGGTCCTCAGACAGGACTGAAGCCAGCTTCATCACAGTGTTGAAGTTTATGTATATTGGTATTTTCTTTGAAGTCAACAGGACTTCTCATATGCTTAAAACTATGCGCCTAAGAGCTTTGCCAGCACAGAGCCGGCATATGTAACACAAAGGGAAAGAGTGTATTTTTAAACATTTCAGTATATTGAACTGATTGTTATATTTTGGATGTTGTAATTCAAGAAAGTAGCATGTCGGTATCTTTTCCTAATTTCAAAATGGCTTCGCTGATGAGGGAGGTGAGATGGGTGAAAGCAAATGCTGTGCTTCTGCATAGCAGTATTGTGCACTCAGACACGTTAGCATTTTTACATTCACACCTCATCAAGTCCACCAATTTAGCAGAGAAATGTATGCTATTTGAGGTCACTGCCACATTTTCATACTGACAGTGTTCCTCCTGATAAATGTACAGAAAAATATGTGCTTCTGTCTGAATTAATTTAAATAACTATATGGTAGATTTATGCTTTTTAATGAGTCTTTCATTATTCAATCAGTAAGCATTGTGGGCTCAGTCCAGTCCTCTGTCAAATAGAGGAGATTCAGTTACACTGGAAGTGCAAGAAACACTCCCCTTATCTGTTGGAGGTCACTGAAAGGATAGGCTGCACAATGCCTTCTTTCTTTTGAGCCATTATAGATGGTTATGTCAAAGCAATGTACTGTATTGAGAAGACTTTAAATTCTAGATGTGGTGTAGCTTGCATAACAAAAATCCTTATTAAAAATATTACTGAATTTATGTAGCTACCTCATTTCTATATTAGCTATTAATCTTCTAAAATAATAATGATTTCTCTATTAATAATTATCAATAAAAGCAATCTGTTAAACTTTAATTTAATGGTTTTAAAAATTATTATTCTCAGTAATTTTTATTCAAAGCAATTTTTTTTGGTAAAAAATGTACCAAAATGGATTAGCACAGGATGGAAGATAATACTTACTAGTTTTATAATTTTTTCCAAGATGAATAAATACAATCTAAATAAATGCAAATATTTTCAGAATAAGAAATAGCTTTCAGGTGTGTTTCTTTTAGTAACTATGACAAGTGTCCAGTGTAAATGCCAGTGTTTATCTTCATCATAGACCTATATTTAACAATCTTCTTAAAACGAACGGCTCGCTTTCCTAAAATGAAATATATAGAAAACTTTGAAAAGTTTGACAAAAGGGAAGAGATACTGTATTTGCTCAAAGTTACATAAGTTAAAGGTTTTATTTTTTGCATCTTACTTGGAATAAGAGTCAATAGCATTTAGATTCTGAATACAGAATAGTATAATCAGAATGTAGACAGGCCAAAACTTTATGTAACAACATAGCTCCTAAGTGATAACTGTTGTTGCTATTTTTTGTAAGCTCTTTTTGGTCCTAACCAGTGATCAGTATCACATATCATCTATGTAGATAGTTTGAAGATTTTCCCTAACCTGGAATCTGTGTGAATATTATATTTTCTTCACTGAGATGAATCCATATCAATATACTGGTGTAGAATAAACTTATAAGGAAAGGAACTCCCATATCAATCCCAGAACTAATAACTCTTATTAAATGGTAGTAAATAATTATTTCCACACCATCCCTACTTTTGAAAAGTGCTTGTATCCTTCTGTGGAACTATACAGGACAGCACAGTCACTCTGTGTGACAATTAACATATTCCATTGCCCTGTATTGACTTGTTGGAAGATATAACCTCATTTAAGGCATGTGAAACTGAGTGATGGACTGATTTAATGCACTTGTTGTCCACGAAAACAGCTTGTGGGAAAACAGAATTTAGGGCATGGAGTAGTCATTATTTCTGTCTTTATTTGGGAGGAATAGTGTACAGAGTACTGCCATTTATAAAATATTAAGAATTTCATCCTGCTTTCATTCTCTGTACATGGAACAGTTAATGCACAGAGAGATGCAAGCAATTTTTCTGAAAACAAAGGTATGTGTAATCATGTAATTGAAAACTGTAGGTAACGTAGAATACAGAGCTGAAGTAATAGAATTCTATATTTTTTATGCAACCTCTTTTTGAACTTCAGAATTTTTCTTCGTCAATAGAAGTGTCTATGTAGATTTTTTTATTGGTTCTCTAAAACTATTTGAAAGAAGCCTGTGAAATAGCATTTTCTTTTTATTTTAATCCTCGCTAATGCATGGAACACAAAACTGTGAGGATTTTTGCTGCATTTTCTTATAGTCCATCCAATTTCAAATATGACACAAAATTTTCATTTAATTCTCTTTTCTTGAAAAGAAGCATTTCCTGGCTATATAGCAGCATCTACACATTTGCTGTGGTCTGGAATTCTAGCAATTTTTTTGTGTCTGTGTTGCAGCTGGAGTCATTAAGAACACAAATTCAATTATGTTACATGTTCCTTAGTTAAATGTTGCTGCTATACAGAGTTAGCAGTTGCAACCCAAATTTTGTTGTTGTTATTGTTAATGGTATCAGAATAATGGCCACTGTAAGCATGTGTCTTCTGCTATTCAGTGATAATATAGGAAATAAAACAAAACCAAACAAATCTAATTCAGGCAAATTTAAGTAAAATTCTGAGCTTTCATTGGCTTCCACATTAAAAACTACCTAGAACAGTAGGAATCTAAGTCTTCATACTATTTAGGAGAGAAATGGAAGGCATCTAATTTATGGCTAAGGACCGCTTTGAAATCATTTAATGTGGCTGTTTGCTGGAGTTATGCACACTGTTGACAGATTATAATTTCGTTTTAACACCATTATGGGAAGGGAGTGCCAGAGAATAAACCTGTGTTCGTTCTGGGAGACTATTAACTATATAGAGCATTTTCATGTACATATATGTGTATATATTTGCACATATGTATACACCTACACACAATTGCACACACATGTTGCCAGTATTTAGTAAATAATTAAGAAATAATGGTTATTTAAATCTAGACAATATGCAGATATTTCTCTTTCTCCAATTCAAATCAACAGGCTTCAAAAAATACAGGTATATCGATAGATATGTTGCCTTTCTCTGTGATCTTTCCTAACGTAGGTGATCTGCAGTCAACTTCTAAGACAGTTTGACAAGCTGTAATTCTCAATAATCGTTTACCTCCGCTTTTATTTGAAATGCCAATTGTCTCTTTGGATCTTTCTTCAGCTGCCAAATGAGAACTTCTTGGTGTAACTATAAAGGTAGCTGGAGAACATTGGCCATAGCCGTGAGCCAGGGACAGTGTTATGACGGCCAAACTCCCCCACTGATAAACCCGTCTTTTTGGACATGAAATGACTTAAGGATTGTGCACTAAGTGAGACTCAGGGTAAAGCTAACCCACCAGTCTTGGGAGCAATGCAGAAAGGAAAGTACAGTTCTGCTTTACTATTGCTCCCTTGAGACTGTAATGAACTGTTGACTTGAGCTGATTGTAAAATTATAGTAGTTCTCATGGGATGGGAAACCAAGAGCTTTCAAGATCTATTGAAATGGCTGTATAAATAAGACATATAAGTGAGAGAACGACTATTAAATCCTGTATTGATCTGGTTTGAGCTGGAAGTTTCCAGAAGGTTGAGCATGCTCTACGTGAAACTGGGAGGTCATACAACTAATAATGTGCTGTGTGATTTTTGAAAACTGAGCTCTTTCCCAAAACTAAATGGGGTCAAAAGGTATACTGTGTGACAGATGGAGCAATTACATATAAAATGCAAAGACATGGCATCAGCTTAAGCAGTAGTGGATTATTTTTTGCTGCCATTAGAGGCTTCAGAATGGATACCTAAAATGCAGGCATTGGTAAACTGCATGCATGGGACCTGACTACATTACATATAGACGATGCATATTATCTGAATGGAGGAAGATGTACCGTAAACTGTGAATACATTGGGGAAGACTTGCAACCCCAGAAAATCTGTTTCTGAATGAGATTTTTATTCATTAACAAAGGAAATGCGAGCCAGAGGATGTGCTTACAGTGGGGTGACTTTGTCATTTGTGATAGATGCATGCATGGCATTGAGAATGAACCTAGGAATACAAGGTGACTTTACATCCATAGATAAATGAAATCAAGTATTTTTAAAAAGTTAATTAGCACATGGGTCAGCATTTCAGAATGAAAATCTTTTAAAGAGAGATGTTTACTGAATTAAAGTTTACAACTGCATTGCACATAGAGCTTCTTAGGGAGGAAAAAAGGTAGCCCACATGAAACCCTACTTTATTGTGACTACATTAACTGGCTTTAGTTTGGAACTGGCTCATATATGCCTGCGTTATTCTGTATGTGTACTATCACACTATACCCCCCCAAAAAAAAAATTCTGGCAAGCAAAAATCCTTTACAAAAGAGGTTTGACAGAGTTCAGTAAGGAATTACACAATGCCTTTTTCACTCAGCAATGAATGGAATTGTAGGACAAATGAAAAGAGGTCACCTGGCATTTATTATATGTTATGAAGTCACATCTTTTTCTAGTTGTCATTAACAATAAGGCCTCTTAGAACTTTCTAAAAGATGAACTTTTATACAAATGTAATCTTCAGTAGAGCTATGATATCTACAGCATATTTAATATATGTAATTAAATAATTCCTGGCCTTGACCATTTGGAAAATAATTTCCCAACCTATTAACATTCTGAAATATTTTTCTTTGGTACTTTTCATCAGTATGAAAAGTGAAACACAAACCTTACAAACCAAGAACTCCAGTCAAACCCTAGGTTAATCAATAGAGATACTCCTGGAATTCAGTCTTTAATGCACTAGATCACCACTGCTATCTGCCCTTCTCTACTGCTGTTTTCAGGATTGCAGTTAAGATTTACCATCTATGTTTCACATGGGATGAATGAGTAAACACTTCTTAGACTGCAGAAGGACCAATACTATAACACAGTAATAATGTTCGCTTGGTGCATGGGAATCTAAGGCTAAAATTGGTGCTCCTGTGATTTTCATATATATGGGGAAGAAAAATGCCCCAACCCTGAACACCCCAAAAGAAGCCCCAAAGCAGAGGGAAGCACTGGTCTGTCGGACAAGCAGTCGGTGCAGGCAGGGAATTCTGAGCCACGGGAGATTCCGAGTCACATTCCCATTCTGTCTCCTAGATTAATGACTTGAAGCTCAACCTTAAGCTAACCTTAGAGGGATAGCAAGTCTTTTTTTTTCTTATGACAGGGAATACCATCTCTTATAGAAGTTTCAGGACAAATGAATCAACATTTTTAACAAAAAACCAGACAACGTGGTTGGAAAATTCCAATTTTTCCTCTCTGTATGAGATAATGTGTTTTTGGAAGCTTATGTTTTCAAAAGATCAGTATAATTTTTCTAAACAATGCTCTTCAGTATCTTAAGTGTTTTTGGTGCTACTGAAATAATTCCAGCAATAACACTTATGTTCTCCTCGAACAGTTCCATACTAACATAATTACCCATGTGTCTTGTATCAGAAATAGCGTGGCCAGCAGGACTAGGGAAGTGATCATCCCCCCTGTACTCAGCACTGGTGAGGCCGCACCTCGAATACTGTGTTCAGTTTTGGGCCCCTCACTACAAGAGAGACATTGAGGTGCTGGAGCGTGTCCAGAGAAGGGCAACGAAGCTGGTGAAGGGTCTGGAGCACAAGTCTTATGAGGAATGGCTGAGGGAACAGGGGTTGTTTAGCCTGGAGAAGCAGAGGCTGAGGGGACACCTTATTGCTCTCTACAACTACCTGAAAGGAGGTTGTAGCAAGGTCGGTGTCAAGTCTTTTATCCCAAGTAGCTAACGATAGAACGAGAGGAAATGGCCTCAAGTTGTGTCAAGAGAGGTTTAGATTGGATATTATGAAAAATTTCTTTACTGAAAGAGTGGTCAAGCATTAGAACAGGCTGCCCAGGGAAGTGGTTGAGCCCCCATCCCTAGAGGTATTTAAAAAACATGTAGATGTGGCAGTTCGGGACATGGTTTAGTGGGACTTGCCAGTGCTACGTTAACAGTTGGACTCAATGATCTTAAAGGTCTCTTCTATCTAAATGATTCTGTGATTCTATGACTCTATGGCTAGTACCCACAGTATGAAAAAAATCCAATGTGGTAGGAACACAGAAACCCAGTTTGAGAACTCATTGATATAAGCCATTTTAGCAGATCTCAAAATGAATTTAAAAACCCCTCAAACCCAAGAACTTAGTTATAAAAACATATTTCAGTTACCAATAGGCAAATGAAAGATTGTTCCACATCATGTAGGAGAAACAGCATTCCCACTCACATTGTAATTAAATAAATTTTAAGATTATATTAAGTTGTTCTGAAAATTGGTTGCTCTATGATTTCTTCAAGCTGTGAAGAATGAAAAAAGAAATAAAGAATGTTTCAAATATTGCAGGTAACCTATGTCACATACCTGTGTTATGTGATATTTGTGTCTCATCACATCTAGTAGCATGGTGTGGTGACATTTTCTAAATTCTCATTAGACTTGTGTTGTTCTTTCTGAACTACACTGAACCAGAGTCACTTCAGGAAGCACATTAGAGAGAAAATCCTTGCAATATGTTACTGATATATATATTGATGATTTTGGGGCAGTAGGTGAACTAAAATGTTTTGGGACCCATCTACTTCTTTCACTCAAAGTACTTTAAATATGGATTACAGTCTAAATAATTGCACATACAGTTTTTGTCTACAAGCACTATAAATATGTGGTCACATTGATTTTGTTATTTTTAAATTCATAGGAATGATATGTGGTAGTTGATTTTATATTTGGCATACAATTATAATATTTTTTTTGTCAAACAGTTAGAAGACTACCTCACTGGGAGAACTAATATCAAAATTTCTTCTGTTATGTGCTTTCAAACTTGTGTCTAGGTGGATATATTGTCTATGAATAATTTTTACTCATTAATTTTTTACATGAATCAAAAATAGTTTAAGGGCACTTTATGGGTGGAGTACTTGGTTTATCTAAATACAAAATTAATTTTATTTGGGTAGCACTTGAGACAAGATTCAACCTTCATTGCGCTAAAACTAATTTGGAAAAGTATTTTAAAAAAGGGCAAAACTTGGACAGTGACTGAGATTTAGAGCCTGTATCTAACATTTCTCAGAGAAATTGATTAGAGAACATCTGTATTTCATTGACAGTGATATTTTACCTAGTTAATTATGTACTGAATACATATAATTGAATGCATTCGTGTACTACATACACAATAACTTGTGTACAACTGCATTGAAGATACAGGCTTTGTGTGGAGATGGAGTCTCAGCCACTGCTTTTCACATTTTGACTCACTAGTCACTGTCACTGCATATGTAATGGCAGTGTTTCCAGAAAATTTCTATAGAAAATCTGTATTCTGTCTGTATCAAGAAGACAAGCAAACCAGTGCACAGAACCCAAAACTGTGTATATTAACAAATCTTAAGTACATTATTAACAATTAACCACATTCTGTCTTACAATCATGGACTGAGATTTACTTGAAATCTTGAATTTTGAGTGATATAGGGACATTTTAAATAGTAGAATAAAAGGAAGTAATAATATAATTATTTTAGCTAAATATGATGTCTCTGTGACATATTCAGACTTCATACACAAACAATTAGCTAATACTAATTCATACCTAAACAAGTTAATAAAGCATACTGTTCTTTTTCAGTATGGCTTGAAAACACACTTCCAAATAAAGACCATTCAGGAAAAAAAAAGTTAGAGTGGTGACTTAGACCATTTTATTTGTTTAGTAGCCATATTTCATTTCTAAACTAAATTAGCAATTGAGTTTCCGATGCATATTTCACTCTTTATCAAGTAACTTTTTACATTACAGAAGGCTACTTCCTACAGGAGTAAGCACAGTATAATGAAACGTTGGGTGCAAGGATAGCTTGGTGTCATTTTTTTTTTAGTCAGAAAACAGAAATATTGCCCAAGGAGAGGGGTGGGGAAAACTGTTTACTTCCTCTTGCTTCCATAAGTACAGGCTATGGCATGTATGGACACGTGTGTGTATGTGTGTGTGTGTGTGTGTGTGTGCGCATGTATATACCTCAAAAGTATTCTGAGAAAGCATATTGAATACAAATTAAAATGTATTCTTTACTAAATCTTCTAATAAATAAGTGCAAGTTCTTTATCATGGTAAGTAACTGTTTTCAGTTAATTTCTAGGTTTTAGTAAAGAGCATGAAATGTGAAATAATATGAACCAAGGCTACTTTTGGACCAATTTCATGTCTGGGATTGACTCAACTCTGTTTCACCTTTGTTTACAGTCTTTTGTGTTAAATATATTTTTGCTCATATGGGAAGCAAGATTAAATTTTAAGGAGGTCTTTATGGTTTGTCTTGGTCCATTCAAGTCATGTAAGACTCAATGATAATTTTATTTGCATTGGTTCCATCTAAAATTCAGGCTGTGGCTAATTCTTAATACATCCTAATGAAGATGAATAAAATGTTAAGTCATTGAAGATAGTGACTGAAGGCATTATTTCTTCAAGGTTACAGAACAGAATGAAATAAATTGCATTTCTTTTGTAGAAAACATAATTTGGTAAATTTTTTAATATACTTTTTTGGTTTATATTATTCTTTTTTAATAGCACATTAATTTTGTTTTTGCAGAAATCACTTTTAACTGAAGTAACTGCATTGTCACAGAATACGATACATTTTTTCAAATACTTTCAATTTGTTCTTCTTGACATTTTATGTTTATGTGCAGTTTGCATCTTTTTTGTTTTTCAATTTCAAATGTAACAGATTTTGACATTTTTGTTACATTTTTCTTTTTTTTGTACTAGTGGTTTTTTTTTATTTTTGAGAACCTGCTGTTTTTGAATTCTCTTTTTTCCCTTTATTCTCCTCCTCACTATGATCCCAGGAGCCAACACAAAGAAAAGCGCAGATGATATAACCAGTAATGATCGTGGTGAAGATGAAGGTATTTTTTGTTTTTTCAAAACTCGACCCTGATGCATGAACATAAACTTTTTATTTTTTATTATAATAATAATTATTGTTATTGTTATTGCTGTTATTTCAACATGATTTTTAGTCCTTTATTTGCAGAAGCACACTTCAGTGTGCTGCTTTATTTTCTTCTTTAGAAATTCCTTTCATTGTTTTTCTTTTAAAAATCCAAATTAGCATATAGATGACTGCAGTTCCCCTGTGACATAGGTGCAAAGGTTATTCCTAAATATGTGTGAAGTGAGTAACATAAATATTATTTGAAACCACATATTTTTTCCCCCCTATTCTTTCTTAGGTTGAGAAAATGGAATTTAAAAACATGCATGTGCTCTTTTCCCTCCTACACATTTAGTAAATTCACCTGTTTGAAATTCATGAAAAAACTCACATATATCCTTCCTTTCACTTCCACTGTTTCCCCAGTGTACATGCTGTACATTGATGCAGTTGAATTGTGCTTTGTCTTTGCTATTTTTATTTACTTATTTATTTTTTTCTCACAGGATGTGGTTTATTTCAGGACACAAAAATAAAGGAAGCTGTTGATGTTGCTTTATTGTTTTTTTCCTGTAATCAGCTAGCCTCTGAGATACATTTGTTCTGACTCTGACCACATTCCCACTGAAATCAATGACAATCATTTTCATTGACTTCTTTCAGAGTTGGATTGGATTCCCTGAAAGGAAATGTTAAAGTTCACAGTGAAATATCCCCAAAAAGTTTTACAAGGAAATACTTTTTTCTTGCCTTGGCACAGCAAAGCTATTTAGGATGCACTGAAATAGAAAGAAGTCATGAAATCTTCCTCTGTTCTCACCCTTCCTTTTCATTTAAGTTACACTGACAGTTTATTTTACTTTATATATCTACCAAATTAAGAAAAATATTTTCAAATTAATTGAGAAGATAACAACCTTGGGTAGTTTACTGGTCTGTTTTTGGAGCAATATGTTTCTTATTCCTCTCATGCTTGGCCAATCCAAAGTGTTATTCCATGTCTTTTTTCCTGTTTTCTTCTATCTGACATCAGTTCAAATAACTTTGAAACATTTGTCCTCTCTGTTCCCCTTAAAATCATGCATACTGCAGTGAGGACACTATTTTCTCTTTTCCTGGGAGTTCAGCTAAATTATAGCTACTCTATCCATATATAAAATACTGTAATAAAATTCTCTGGTCTTTGATTCACACTGGTTGCCCTCTACTGTACCACCTTCATTGCTGAATTACACTATTTCTTATAACACAAAAATGCTGTGTAGAATACTCAAAAATAACTGTTATTTTCTGAATATCACCTTCCTATTTCTGTGAAACATACGATTTTTTTAAATTATGTTATTATCATTTGCTATACCAGATTCTGTAGTTAATTTTAAAGCAAAAGATAAGAAACAAGCAAAACCAAAACTGCTTTAAAAACTTAAGATAGATATTGGATTATGAATACATTATTATTCAGACTTCTTAAAATGTAAGACATTAGTGTTTCATGATTAACAAGGGCATCCACTTTAGATCTAAGCACATAAAGCATGGAGCTCATTTCCTTTATGTTGAAGCTAATCACGTTCCCATTGAAGGGGAAGAGGAAACCTCCCATTGACTTCAGCAGTGAAAGATTCAATCCTGAGGTAGAACTATGTAATAAGGAAAGATTAAATACAACAAATCATGCCATGAGACTTTGGAGAGAGAAGGGAAAGGTAATTGAGTAACACAAATAATTGTGTGAAATAATTGTTGCTTTCATTTTTTGATGGCTTAGCTGAGCCTTCAGAGAAGAAACACTTTCATGTACTTTGCTGAAAATGCTGAAAATAATAAAAGTACATCCACTGGAATGTACCTCATTGCTTTATATGATCTGCTTAATGGCTGCGCTACTCTTATAGTCACAATAGTTAAAAAGATCTTATCACAAAACCTTTTGTTCTGCTGCTTAAACACAACACATATAATACAACATATAAAGTATGTATCTTTTTATGTAAAGAAGGCGGGTTCTACGAGAAGCCTTAAACTCTGACAGACAGGTGTACATCGGAGCCTGAACATATGTTCTGTGCACTCAGCTGACAAGTTTTTATATTTAAAGTAGTGCATACACATCAGTAAAGTAAAAGTGGGCCATAGGAATATGACCAGTCATAATTTACCTTTAAATATGCTCAAATTAGTTCCACATATACAAAATATTATACATGTGGTGCCTCATTGCTGATCACATTTTTGGTATCTTAGAGTATTTCCTAACAAACCTGAGGAGGGGGAAGAGTTTTGGAAGGCTTTCAAATGCAGGTCCCTTACCTCTAGATATTTAGTTCATCTTTTGTTTCATCCGCTTCCCTTTTCCACTGTTCAATATGTACCTATCCTACCCAAAAGAGAACACAGCTTTTTTTTTGTTTTGTTTTCAATATTGATTGAATAGTCAGAGACTCTGCTTTCCCTTGCATGTTGTACTATATGATTGAAAGAAGTGCTCCTATTCCACATGCAGATACACCAAATTGTTTGTAAAAGATATATATATATCTAGCAGCAGCTTGCTGAATTGCCCTCTGCTTTTTAAAGGAGCTTAGCCCCTGTTCCCACTGTTTCTGTAGAGAACATAACTTCCTAATTTAGGTAGTCTGAACCATCCCTGGGGTCAGGAGCCCAACTTTTTGGTTATTAGAGAAAGATACATGAATCCAGTCCTAAATATACCCCAAATCATTGATTAGTGAATCTTTGTAACTCACTCTGAAGTATGAAAATATTACTATCAACTTCATTTAACTTTCTTTTAGAAATAAAGACCCAGCTGTTTATCTGTTTGAAAGTAGTCAAGAGCTTTTTTGTATATACAAAAGATCAGCCATACCATTAAGGAGCATTAATTCAAGGCTGTTCTTTAAGGCTTAGCTACCATGACAAGGAAAAGTACAACACAAAAGAAATAATTTGCTTTAAATACAAAAAATCTGGGCCATGAATTCACATAAATTATTTTTGTTAACTCCTAGGCTATTTGAAAGAAGGAACAGTTTACTGTGTTTACTTCTATCAGAACAATTTGATTTTGTGATATTATTTCTTACTGAACTATTGGGAATATAATTTCAACAATTATGTCTCAGTGAGGAATGGAAAGTATGGAATATTATTGTAATTTTATTATTAAATGTACAGATATTTCTAAATTGGCATATGCTTGAATCAGAATATCCTAAAAAAAGACAAGATTATTCCATAATTTGATTTTTCTCTTTAGGCTTTTAGACACCTATATTCAAATTAAATTACTTGTAATATTGAAGGCATTTCAAGTGTTCTGAGAACATTTCAGAAGAAATAGTATTTGAAGTAATCAAGAGAGATATTCAAACCATAAATAATAGGCTTGTAGGATGATCCTAAACTGTGTAAGCTAGCTGATTAAAGTGGTGGTGATGACATTGAAAACATAGGAAATAATTAAGAATATTTTTAGCACTGTTATAAATTCCTAATGCCATATTTCCTTATTTTTTATTACTTTATTATGTTTTCCTTACTTGAATTTTTTCAGACATTCATGATCAGAACAGCAAGAAACCCGTTATGGTCTACATCCATGGTGGATCTTACATGGAGGGTACTGGCAATATGATTGATGGCAGCATTCTCGCAAGTTATGGAAATGTCATTGTTGTCACTCTCAATTACAGGCTGGGGGTTTTAGGTAAGTGACTCTTTTCTTCATCACCAATTGCATAGAAATATTTTATTACTTAATTTATCTACTGATCGATCACAGATCCTTGGGCCAGTTTTGGTTTTAAAACAGAACATTCTTGCTGGTGGATAGTTTGACTGTATTATATTTGTTTAGAATTCTGTTCAATATTTTATGGAAACTGGGCTAGGCTACATGTTCCCTTCTTTTTGACAGCTGCCTTCACCTTAGACAAAAATGACTGGATATTTATAATTATGTTAGTGCTGGTTTATGTTAAATTTGTCATCATATCATATTCGCTCTTGTCCCAGTGATTTAACAAGTTTTGAGAACGTGTATTTTGTTCTCATTAAAATCTTCTCCATTCCATGTAAAAAAAAAAAAAAGAAGAAAATTAATCAAGAATGAGTACTCTCCAGTTTCAAAACAGTTGGTAATGGTAGGAAGGGGGAAAATGTTACTATTTATCTGTATTTATTATTTTTGTCTGCAAATTTGCTTTTAGGGCAGAAGATGTAGAGGTACATCTTCAATACAAACAGAACAGGATATATACACTGATGAATTTTATGTTGTAGGTAAAATGGAGTCAGGGGTTTTCAAGGAGTAATGTAAAATTACCTTCCTAAATACAATGAACTCCATAATAATGAATTATAATATTGAGAGAAATTAATACTTCTGTCTTTCAAACAGAACAAGAGCTGCATCTTCTTGACATTATAAATATTCTTCTGTCAGCATTAGATTGAATAACAAAATAACCTTAGATCCATGACAACAGACCAAAAATCTTTTCTGCCTTCTCTGTGATTCTGACTCCTGGATGTTTATATGTGCCAGGTGTTTCTTGAAATGAAGGTTTATTTATTGAAGTTCTACTTTTCCATAGAAAATTAAGCTAAAATTTGCTCATAATAGCATACATTAGAAATATTTCAATCTTAATGAAAAAGCATGTAGTATGTATAGAATGGCATATAGACTACTAGGATGCTCATATTTCCAGCATTTTAGATACACAAGGTAATGTATAGTAATTTTTTTGTGTTTTTTTAATTTATTTATTTACAATGGCTTTTACAAAGATTTTTAATCTTGTTTTTCTTGATAGCAAATCTGATCTATATTCTTGGCATATAGTATTTTGGAACACAGGAAACTTCTTTTGCTGAGTTATCTATTAATGTGGTTAATGTGTTTCAACAATGTTCTAGCTCATCAGCGTACTGAGAATTTTTTTATTGTCCCTTATTTTGACTCTTGTTTAAATATAAAAGAGCATTTTTTCTGTTAGAGTCAGATTTAAACATAAAGCCAGAAATATAAAAAGATATTTTGGTCTATTTATACATGCAAACTTGGTACTCAGAAATAGACCCAAAAAAGAAAAAAAAATAAAAAAAGGAAAGTAAAAATATAAATGAAGAACTCAAGACTCTTAAAAAAAAAAAGGATTGTTGTTGTTGCTGTCAAATAAAGTGTATACCCAGGAACTTGGTAATAGTTATTTATCTGTAAAAAAGATTATTTAATGTATCTCTTAAAAGGTTTTCTCTTGGTTTCATAAAACTAAAATTGTTGAAGAATACAGATGATTATATGTAGTTTAAAATGTTTCATTGTCCAGCTGCCTTGTATCAGTCTAAAGGAAAAAATGCAATATTTGCATCAATGAATTCCTATTTTATGTATTTATATTGAAAACAAACAAAAAAGACAGCAGGCTATGTTTTTATGTTGTGGAATTAAGGAAAAAAGGTACAATACAGAGACATTCATATAAGAAACTGAAAAATAATAACTGTGAGGATTTTAAATTAATTAGGAAAAATACAGTGTTATATTTGGCATTAAATACTGCTTCTCAACAGTGGCAAATGTAACTTTTGAGACACTATGGAATTTATTCTTTGTTATGGAAGGTCTATGTTTGAATTAGAAAAACAGAAGATATTCAGAATATGCGTTTAGCACTTAAAAAATCAGAATAATTGTGTTTTATGAGCATATTTTTGTTTTTTCTTCCTGGGTGAAATGTAAATGTGATCCTTGAGAACACATTAGGTTCTGCCTAGACATTGGAAGATGTTAGGTGAAATTCATGTATTTTTTACTTGCTTCGTAAGTAAAAAAATGGAAGAGAAAACACAAATTTCTTCGGGTAAACAACCATATGGAAAATAAATATGATTATTCATAAAAGTTAAAAAAGTAGCATAATTATTATGACACACAATTTGAAGATTGACAATATTTGTATGCATTTCTTTCAGTCTGGCTTATCTTCTTTTTGAAAGGTATACTTATTTCTGTAAATCTGATGTGTTTCAGTGGCATTTGTTTTATAAGTTTGTACATAAGAGGACACATACAAACCTGACTTTAATGACAGAGTTGTATAATTCTACCACTATTATCACATCCTGTGATGGAGGAATATGCATTGAATTGATCACAAAGATGAGTTACTGAAGACCCTTTATATAGATTTTTTTCCTTTCTCTGGAAAATTATCACTTGAATGGACCTGAATACTGGATGTTATTATACTTACCATAAATGTTAGTTCTGTTCTTGAGGCACATCATTAAATTATTTTCCTTTCAGTCCATATTGTGTCATTAACAGTAGTAGATAGAAAATCTATAAGGACTGCATAGATAATCACTGGATTATATTAGCCGGACAAATCATAGAATCATAGAATGGGTTGGGTTGGAAGGGATCTTCCAAGGTCATCCAGTGCAACCCCCCTGCCATGAGCAGGGTCATCTTTCACTATATCAGGTTGCTCAGAGCTCTGTCCAACCTGACCTTGAACATTTCCAATGATGGGGCATCCACAACTTCTCTGGGCAACCTGTTCCAATGTCTCTCCACTCTCATCATAAACAATTCCTTCCTTCTATCCAGTCAAAATGTACCCACTTTCAGTTTAAAACCACTGCCCCTTGTCCTGTCACTACAGGCCTTGGTAAAAAGCCTCTCTCCATCTTTCTTATAAGCCCCCTTTATATACTGAAAGGCCCCAATAAGGTCTTACAGGAGCCTTCTCTTCTCCAGGCTGAACAACTCCAACGGAGCCTTTCTTCATAATAGAAGTGTTCCAGCCTTCTGACCATTTTCGTGGCCCTCCTCTGGACCTGCTCTAACAGGTCCATGTCTTTCTTGTACTGGGGACCCCAGAACTGGATGCAGTAGTCCAGGTGGGGTCTCATGACAGTGGAGTAGAGTGGAGAATCACCTCCCTCGTCCTGCTGGACATGCTTCTTTTTATACAGCCCAGGATACGGTTGGCTTTCTGGGCTGCAAGTGCACTTTACTGGTTCGTGTCCAATTCTTTCATCCACAACTATCCTCAAGTCCTTCTCTGCAGCGCTGCTCTCAATCCGTTCATCCCTCAGTCTGTATTGATACTGGGGATTGCCCTGACCCAAGTGCAGGACTGTGCACTTGGCCTTGTTGAACTCCTCAAGGCTATCAAGGTCCTTCTGGATGGCATCCTTTCTCTCTAGCGCATCAACTGCACTACGCATCTTTGTGTTGTCTGCAGACTTGCTGAGGGTGATCTCAATCCCACTACCTAATGAATGATATTTGAAGATATCATTTGTCGTTAATGAAGATATTAAACAGTACTGATCCCAGTATGGACCCTTGAGGGACACCACTCGTTACTGGTTTCCACTTGGACATTGAGCCAACGACTGTAACTCTTGAGGATGTGCTCAACCCCACTGAGGGTGCGCTCAACCCCACTATGTTGTTGATGAAGATATTAAATAGTATTGGTTCCAGTACAGACCCTTGAGGGACACCACTCATTACTGGTTTCCACTTGAACATTGAGCCACTGACTGTAACCCTTTGGATAGCAGCCATGCAGCCAATTCCTTATCCATCTAACAGTCCATCCATCAAACCCATATCTCTCCGATTTAGCTGCAAGAATGTTGTGGGGGGCCATACCAAAGACATTACAAAAGTCCAGCTAGATGACATCAGTTTCTCTTCCCTTGTCCATTGATACAGCCACTTCATTGTAGAAGGCCACTAGATTAGTCAGGCATGATTTGCCCTTGCTGAAGCCATGTTGGCTATCTCTAATCACCTCCCTGTCTTCCATATGTTTTGACATGCCTGTCAAGAGGATCTGTTCCATGATCTTAGTGGGCATGCAGGTGAGTCTGACTGGTCCGTAGTTCCCAGGGTCCTCCTTATTACCCTTTTTAAAGTCACTGGGGACTTCCTCTGACTGCCGTAGCTTTTCAAGTATAATGGCTTAGTGACTACATCTGCCAACTCCCTCAGGACCCTGGGATACATCTTGTTGGGTCCCATGGTCTTGTGTATGTTCAGGTTCCTCATGTAGTCTCAGACCTGATCTTCTCCTACAATGGGAGGGACTTCATTGCCCCAACCTCTGCCTTGAGGTTCAGGGACTTGACAGGTGTGGGAAGAGAGTTTACCAGTGAAACTGAGGGGAAGAAAATTGTTGGGTACCTCGGCCTTCTCCATGCTGGTTTTCAATAGTTCTCCTGTCTCACTTATTGGGGGAAGTACATCTTCCTTTTCTGAGCAACATACTTGTAGAAGCCCATCTTATCATTCTTCACATTCCTTGCCAAATTCAGCTCCAACTGTGCCTTGGCTTTCCTGATCCCATCCCTACACACCTGGGCAGTATCCCTGTGTTATTCCCAGGATACATGTCCCTGGTTCCACTGCCTGTGCATTTCGTTCTTACACTTTAGTTTGATCAGGAGATCCTTACTGAGGCAATCTGGTCTCCTGCCTTCCTTGCCAGATTTCTTACATATGGGAATCAAGAACTCTTGCATTCTCAGAAAAATGAACCTCAAAGAGCTGCCAGCTCTATTCTGCCCCTTTATCCCTGAGGGCAGTTTCCCACGGAGTCCCATCTACTAATTCCTTAAACAACTGAAAGTTTGCTCTCCTAAAATTGAGGGTCCTGACCCTAGTCTTCACTTGGCCCATATCCCTCAAGACTGTGAATTCCACGAGGGCATGATCACTGCAGCCTACGCTGCCACCAGTCTTGACTGCTCTTATTAGTTTATCTGTGTTGATAAGCAACAAGTCCAGTAATGCTTCTTCTCTGGTTGGGCTGTCTATCACCTGGATTAAGAAATTATCCTCGATGCACTCCTGAGAGTCTCCTGGACTGCTTACAGTTTTCTGTGCTGCTCTTCCAGCAGATGTCAGTGTGACTGAAGCTCCCCAGCAGGATCAGAGCCTGCGAGCATGATGCTTCCTGCAGTTGAAGTCAGAACACTTCATTGACATCCTCCCTTTGATTGGGCGGCCTGCAGTAAACACCAACCACAAGGTTTCCTTTGTTGGCTTGGCCTCTGATTTTCACCTATAAGCTCTCAACATGTTCACAGCAGTTTTTCAAAGATGGCTGTGTGTAGTCAATCCACTTTTTTATGTAGAGGGTAAGCCCTTCACCACCAGTTTATAATCATTGATTGCAGTGCTCCAGTTGTGTGATTCATCCCACCATGTTTCAGTGACAGCGATTAGATCGTGGCTTTCTAGCTGCACAGTGGCTTCCAGCTCCTTTTGTTTGTTGCCCATGCTGCATGCATTGGTATAGAGACACTCCAGTTCGGCTATTGACCATGTCACCTTTTTAGAGGAAAATGCCCTAATTCCTTTGAGGCATTTCACAGGCATTTCCTAATATATCAGCAGCCCCCAGCTCTTCTCTGTTACCCAAAACTCCATCCTCTTCCCCTGCTAAATCTAGTTCAAAGCTTTCCTTATAAGTCTGGCCAGCTTGTTGGCGAAGAGGCTCTTGCCTCACTTGGTCAGATGAATCCCATCAGCTCCCAAGACACCTGGCTTCTGAAAGGGGGATCCATGATCATAGAAGCCAAAACGTTGAGTATGGCACCAGCTACACAGCTAGGCATTAACCTATTCAGTTTGTCTCCCCCCTTCCTGAAACACTTCCTGTGACTGGGAGGATAGAGGAGAACACCACCTGTGCTCCTGATCCTTTTAATATTGCTCTGAGGGGCATATAGTCTAAGTTGCCTTGTTGCAGTATCAATAGACCCTACATGGAACAGTAGGAACAGATGCTACTCTGTAGGGTTCGTCAGGCTTGGCAGCCTCTCAGAGGTGTCACAAATGCGAGCTCCTGGTAGACAGCAAACTTATCTAGAAAATTGTCTGGATGGCAAATGGGTGCTTTGGATCTCAGTAGGGAATCTCCAGTTCCTAATACCTTAAATGCTTTTCTGGTGGCAGTGGTTCTAATGCAGGTGGGTGGTTGGATCAAGTTTGCATGGTTAGCTTTTCCTGGGTCCTGTCCATTACTCATACGCTTTCATTCTCCAACCCCAAAACAATGTGTCTGTTATGTACAAGCACTTCAGGGGATGAGGAAACATTCTTCTTCTGCCCTGCGCAGAGACAAGGGTCCAGTCTCCTTCATCTTGTGAGTTACTTGTGTCAGACAGCTCAAGGTTAGATTCAGGCTTACCTTCCCCTTGCACAGCCTTAAGGCAGGGCTGTCACTCAGACTGTCGCTCAGTGCACAGTGCCATGTTTTGATCTCCTGCTCACATTCCTGGATACTGTGCTTATTGAGCTGGTCTGGTAACAGAACTACTTGTCCAAGGAATTCCTCCAGCTGGGTATACTTGCAGCTATGACATCCACTGCTGCCTTCAGCTGCTAGGGGGACTTCCAGATACTGGAGCTCCACGCAACATAAGGTGTGGACAGTTGTTTCAGTCCTTGGGAGGTCTGTTTGGTTGGAGACATCAACGTAGGTAGGCTGTACTGCTTCCATTCAGGTTTCAGCCATAGCCTTGCAGTTGTGGTGTGTGGACACCACTTTCTTTCAGCAGGTCACAGTCTCCTTACAGTTCTCAGAAAAAATAGCCCACTTATAAAATGATAATTCTTTTGAAAGACATTGTTGTTCTAATTCTAATTCCCTGGAGACCTCAAGCTTCTGGGTAGGCTTGCACAGCCATCAGCTAGCTGGGGTGACCATCAGGGCTGCAGCCTAAGCCTGCGGGCAAGCAGAGCAGGCAGCAGCCTGATCACTGGCAGAGTTGGCAGCTCTTCCCGTGTGCCCTGCCACGCAAACTGCCACACAAACTGCTGACACTGCTCCCAGCTGACACCGTCCCTGTTTGCACAGCCTGTTAGCAGTGTTCCCCGTGGCTGGTGTTCCCCAGGGGCTGCTCATATGCAGCTTCCCGCGGTTCGAACTGGTCAGGGGACAGCCGGCACCATCCCACTCTTGCCCACCCCCTCTCACGAGACCTATCTCCTGCTAGCTGATACCTCCCCCACCAGCAGCCCAAGGGCAGGGGGAGATATCAGCTAACCCCAGAAACTCCCTTAGACACCCCTCAGGGACCTCGCAAGACTTGCACTGCTCTCAACAGGAGGCAACTGCTGCCACTGCTGCCGCCCCTGCTAGCATCAGCTTCCCAAGGTTTAAACTGCAGGAACAAATCCCAGTTTGAGATCCTAGGAATGAATCGATAACAGTGATTACATATGTTTAAGAAAGCCTGAATTTTGGAAATACATCTTCATAGATGAGGAAAAATGAAAATTGTTAGGGACCACTTACTTTACCTAACTATCCTTCACTGAGTTTGGCCTCAGGAAATATCTATACAGCCATGGAATATTTGTCCAGATAATAGAATATAAACTACATGGGTTTCTTTTACTGCCTTCTGATATAATGTAACTTTAATTATATTTAATGGAATTTGTGATCATCCTATAACTTAGTAAAAGTCTTATGATTTGAAAAGACCTGGTTTTAACACACGACACTGCACCCTTTGAATTTTAAAACCAGGTTTTAGCGGGCACCATAAAGACAATGTTTCTCCATCTTTTATAGGCAGAAGTCTGGTTGCCTGTTGGCTATAACTGAGATACTAAAACTTCTAGTCTCAAGTTAACCAGAAAGCAGGCATCCCAGACAGAAAAAAGGCTTTACTTGCAGTAGCTGTAACATGGTGACCTTCAGTGCTATGAAACATTTTAACTAGATGATAGAGACAAATATCTTTGTCTCTATCTTTTCTTCTTGCATCTGGCTAAAATATAAGCCTTTAAGTTGTGCACTGAACAATATTTATCTGTAACTCCAGAATACAGAAGAACCACATTTCCTCTCTGTCTTGGAGGACTGCAGAGCTGCTCTGGGAATAAGTACCTCATCTCTCTCTCTCTCTCTGTGTTCAAGTAACTCAAGATTTTCCAACGTTGTAGTTATCCCTCTCTATCTTTTGAATAAAATTAATTCTGGAATTATTCTTCCTGAGATTTCTAGACCCCCAAGCATGCATGCAGCAATAATATGGGTTGTTGGTGTTATTTAGAAGGCCATATTTTCCCTTTGAGTATAAGTTTACATTTATCAAAATATATTCCCTGGATAGGATCCTTTTGGGACAATAAAATAGAAAGATTTAGCTTTTACTTTTACTTCTTGTAGTGGGCCCTATTCAAAGTGGAGTGCTGCAGTGCTGTGTTTAATTTCTTGTGCACTTTAGGGTTTGGGGGGATCCTGCCTCTGCCCAGCTCAGCAGTTTCTGTTCCTACTCATACCTCACCATGATGACGATTGAACATGCTGTTGGAGCTAGAGGAAATTGCTAACTTGTCCCAGTACAAGGCAGTGCTACCATATCTTGATAAATTCAATACCGTAACACACAGAAGTACTAAATCCCGCTGTCCCCCATCCCCCACCCCATGCTTTGGGCACTGTGTAGGATGATTGTATTTTTTATAAGTTTAAGTTATTCAACAGTTGAGTTGAATTTTCAAAATTCCCAAACTATATATGGAATTATTTAACTGAAATAACGGAAATTCAGCAGAGCAGGAGGATTAGGCAAAATAGATATCCTAATTCACAGAATGTTCTAGTATTACAGAAAATGGAATGGTTTGAATGACCTGACTCACTCAGCCTAGATACTGCTCAATTCCTCTCCATTATCTCCATTCTTAGTCTTCATGGATATGCTTTAAGAAGAAGTAACATCTTTCCAGCCTAGCTATAAACACTGTCTTAGTGCCTTTTCAGGATTATGTTGGCAGAAAAAATACAGAAGAGGGATTTATGATTATTATTGTTTTACAGTGACATGACCTGGATTGTCTCCCTTATGGTGAGACTTCAATGAACTGAATCCCTGTTTAGCTTGTGTAACAGTAAAAATTAAATCTGACAAAGCACATCCTCAAAAAACCCAAAAAACCCCAAACCAATAAAACCAACGCCCCAAAGCCCTGACACAATTTTTTATGCAGTTAAATTCAGTCATGCTGTTACACACTTTGAACAAAAAAATCTCAAGCAATCTTCAAAAAAGTTATCATATTCGAATATAAGCTTGGTGTTCTTGAGTGAGCTATTAAAGGCAAAACCAGAGATGAATTCTAGAAATATGAATCAGGCATTTTGGAAGCCAGAGTGTTATTACAGAAAAAAAGGTAAAAGCAAAACCTGAGATGAATTCTAGAAATATGAATCAGATATTTTGGAAGCCAGAGTTAACTGAAACATCTACTGCAGTAAATGAGATGCACTCAGAGTTCAAAATCGTAAAATTGACTTAGCATTTCCGAGACCACTTGCTATTTAACGTTTTCTTCCTCTTAGAATTCCAAATCATGCAGATAAGAATAGCCTATCTCTTATCTATCTCCCTTTTTGGCAATAAGCGTCCATTTTAAGTACTCTGTCTTAAAAGACTGGACTTCCTTTTAGTAGAAATTATATCCATATGCAATTATAGTTCTCTACAAATGATCATATTAAGCAGTGTAATATAAATCAGAGTTCAGTTTACAAGGAGGCTCAGTAGTTCTGCAAGTTACTGAGATCCTTAGCTTGCTTTACTTCACTGAGCACCTGGTTTGCAATTTAAAACGTCAATGCACTGAAACAGTGTATGTTCTACATGAACTGCTTAGGATTAGACTGACCATTGTAGGTCCCTTCCAACTGAACTTCTATTCTATTCTATTCTATTCTAGTCTAGTCTAGTCTATTCAGCAGTAATCAAAGCAAGTAAGTAGTATATGACCTCACAATCCAGATGCTTTCACGTGGGTAGTGTACAATAGTTTACAATACATGAAATTTTATCTTCACGAGTGTAGTTGTTGTACAGAATAACTCCTTTGTGGGTATTTTAAATTCAGACACACAGATATCCATTCTCTTTGTGCCTCCAGACAGCCCTCCTCTATCTCCAGTGCATGTGACTCCACTGGTACAGGAAATTTAAAGGTGATCTGCTGGTAGAAAAGGCCAGAGGTAGATTAGCACACATGGGAATGACCCAGGAGCTGGAGTGTGCTAAGTAAATCACAGTTTCATGCTTACACAAGAAAGGGGGTTTATTTAAGCTCAATTTAGCTTATAGTGACTGTTTGCATTGCTGAAGCCAATACAAACTTCATTACATTGCCTCACCTACATCTCTAAGCTTCATGCAGATTTCCTGGCCAGTTTGGTCTCTGGCCTGTCTTCTTAGTTGGCCAACAATTGTGTCAGCTAATGTCAGTTGTCATAGCTGATTTTCTACTTCAGTGGACCTCCTAAATTCCCAGCAATGACACATAAGTGTTAATTCCATTGCTATCAACACGTTTTTGTAGACATAGGAATTATGCTCTTTGTTAATTATTTTTTGTAAATCTTATCTTTTTCTCTTATTTTAAATCTATTGTTAAGTCATAGAAATTGTATTTGTGCAAATGCAGCTGGTAAACTCCATCCATATCCCATTGTTTTTGGACTGTCATGTCACTACATCTTCTGTTTCAAACAAACATCAGAAGTAACAAGTACATAAGTTACAGTGTCATCAGAAACTATGTGTACGTTCATAGAGTTTCTAACATTAGATATGTTCCTTTTATAGAGTGAGTACACGATACCACTGTGACTGTGTCTTACAATCACAAATGCACTTAATAGCTTGTTCTGCTCTCACATGGCTTACTTTTATAGCATCTGAACTCCCAACAAGCTTAGATAACTTCTGTATAATTCTGTAGTCAGGGGCAAATAGGGACATTCTTGAAATGTGATTGTCAAAACTGGAATTTAGCAAGAACCTTTTGGCAGAGAGTTCCTCTTACCTAAATGCAACAAAATCTGCTTCCTCCAGGCTTGATGGATTGACCCAGCTGGCTAAGCTAGTAAAGCATGCTCTTAGAAAATAATTTTTATCATAGCTTATATAGTCAAACAGAACAAAAAGCTACAAGACAATGTAAGAGATGTAAAAAAGATACGATTTTTAGGTAATTCACTGAGTTTTGGTAATTCACTGAGTAAGCTGATGCTTGTTCATTACTTTGAGCATATTTACTTTCTTTAAGAACATTTTGTGTTAACTAAGATTTATAATATATTTTTTTAAGAAGTGTGTGAAAGAATTAGAAGTTTGTTTTTTGAAATTATATACTTATCCTGGTATTTGGTCAGTGCAAGAAGAGTGTCCTGATTTGATAAACATCTTCAGAAATTATGAGTGACTGTTAGGTGTTCTGTCTCTTTTTGAGACTTTTTGTATTGATGTTCAAATATGGATAGAGTACCTGAACTTCAGACAGACAACAGTGAGGACTTCTATATCTTTATAATACATATAGGAAGGAAACACAATCAAATATTGATATTTGAAAAAACAGTCTGATCTCATGCATTAGCTACTTCCAAAGGAAGAGTCAAATGCACAAAATGCTGCATGTATTGATATAAGCGTGCAGTGTTGAAAATGAGATAAAGTCATTTAGAGTGTTACAAACTTAAAAGCTATTTTTTTAAAACATTCAATGAGGTTGCCTGTGCAAATAAACTACAGTGAAATTATTAAACATGCTTTTATAGTAAATATAACACATTCAAATCTCTATAACTTATTTGAAACTCACAAACATTTAGGCATATTTTTGTGAGGTATATTTTTATGTAACTGAAAGCTTATTTGATAAGATTTCTGAACATGATAAAACGTATATGTTTCAGTGAATTGTTACATTGACTGACAGCCAAAATTCTGTTTTAATGATATATTTTAGTATTAAGGGGTTTTTTTTATATAATCCATGTAAATTTTGTGGAGATTCCATAGTTAATCAATTTACACAAAAGACATGTTTTTATAAAATGTAAGGGACATTTTTTCTGAATCTTATGTAAATAAATGTTGAATCTGTATTCCCTATTTTTTTCCTTTGGCATTTTAATTCCTAATATCATTACTGATACTCTAAAATATTTATATTAATCAGTGACCTATTGGCACTAAATGTTAACATACTATGAAGTAGTTCTAGTTTACTTAGTTTACATTTCCTAGTATTGCGTACATGTGGAAGCATGGCAGTCATCACTTGAACATTTCTGGCAACATCAAGGTAAGTGTGACTATCTATATTAATTTAAAACAATATTATGAATTGAAATGTGACTATGAAAATGTGACTTTTTTCATAATATATATTAATGTAGTTATTAACTCAGTAATTTCCTTTTTTTTCTCTATAATAACACTGACAAGTAAGAATTTCCTGCAAAGTGTCATTTATTTTTCAAATATCATGCTTTTAGATGATTTATCTATATTTTTCTGTGAATTCCTAAGTTCTTCCTTGAAACTGTGTGGTTTTATACTTATTTGGGCAGTAATCATTCCATATGAGTAATATGCCTCTTAAGAACGATTTGAAGAAAAACAAACAGAAATTATTATTTCAAAATTTGCAGACAGGCAATAGTGAAAATCTGTACTTTAAAAGTAGCAAATCTTGACCATATTAGTACTTTTTTTTTTTT
This sequence comes from Mycteria americana, assembly GCF_035582795.1. NCBI lineage: Eukaryota > Metazoa > Chordata > Aves > Ciconiiformes > Ciconiidae > Mycteria > Mycteria americana. The sequence goes on from NC_134365.1 coordinate 143,316,028, forward strand.
TTTTTTAGACTGGAACTATATTTAAGTGTAGTTTCAGTTCGTTAGTACTGAGTGGAGCTTTTGCCTGAAACTTTGCAAGAAGAGATCAAACTTATGGTCAGATTCCATCCTCACATATACCTATAAAGTAGGCTGAGTGAATTAAAAGCTTGGAGTATAGCCTGGCAGCTATTGTTCATTTTTTTTATTTAACTCATGGATTTTATGTTACTATTACAAAATTCAGAAATTAACTCAATGACAGTGATAACCTGGTATAAACCTTAAAGTATTGCCTTACTGTCATTGTCTTAATTGGTGATAAGAAGTGTAAGAAGCTATTGAAATAACCTGAGATGAAGCAACTGTTACTGTAAAATGATAGTCGGTAAAAAAAGAAAGTGATTTTAAAGTTCAAGTGAAGTTCAGATTTCCTTCAACAACTAATACAGTATGTACTGATTCAGGAAAAAAACAACTCTTCCTATAAAACCTTCCATTTCATCTTTGTTATTGACAAATCTATTTAAATCTGGAGTTACAGTTGTTCTTCTCACAACTACAGAATTTCAGTATAAATTCTAAGGGGAGAAATGAAATTTACTGGTTGCTCATGCTTCCAAGGATGTGCTGGCCTGCGCTGCAGTTTCTCTCAAAAATCTAATCTTGCAGAAATGAATGACTTAGTAAATTATCCAGTTGATTTTTCTTTCATGCTTATCTAAGCCTGTGATGGCCAGCAGGCAGTTGTGCAGGACAATTTGTGTCAGGGACTTAGTACTTTACTGACGGCACTGTTGCTCTTTTTCTTCTCTATGCAACTAATATTCCTTTTTGCAGTAGTTAATCTGATTAAAGTTTGCAGTTTTGGGAACTGTATAAGAGGCTGGAAGCCACAATACAACACAGACTGGAGTGCGTACCACAAGGCATGTAGAGCTGAGCTTGCATTTGAAAGTGACAAGTTGCTCTGAACAACTTGCATGAAAGCCCATTTCCAGCTACATTTTGTAAAGGCTTACTGGCAGCTGTCAAGTTTTTTATTAAGGCTCTTATTGAAATCAGATGCTGCTTAGGTTTGCTTGGTATTTTCATTTGCCTATACCTTGTGAACAGTGATAAAAACTCTTACAAAAGCATAAATTATATCATTTTTTTAGCAGTTAAAGAATTATAATGTCCACAAGAGAAATGAAAAAATGGTGGAAAGAGACTGTGGGAAATCTGAAACACTCTTGAATCTGTGCAAGAAATCTTTGAGTGGAAAGGAAGGATTTCTTCATTGTTTTCTTTTCTTTTTCTTCATATTCTGGAGAACCAAGTCAGTCAGAACATTGGGCTTCCTTTATAAGAAAGTCCAGTGTTCATATCTATGGGCTAGTTCCTGTGTTGGGATAAATCATAAGGACTCTACCGGATATTGCCCATAATGTCCATTTCTCACTTCTTTTTTCTTTTTAAAATTTGTTATGCAATATACTTAAGTTCTCTTGTCAGATTGGATCATAAGGATTTCATTCCTTGAAATCTGACACTTTACACTTGACTTCATGTCAGTCAAAAGAAGTTGAAAGGTTTGGAATGCTTTTATATAATAGAACAAGCATAGGGGAGAAGGAAGAGTCCACCTGTTATTTAAAACATTGTCTTAATATGGGTGTAAAATATTTTCACAATATTTTTTAGATTCTCAGACTCTCACAACTCTAATTTAGACCATCAGGCTGAAATGCAATGATGATATAATGATAATACATACATCGCTTATATTGTAGCTCACTATAGAAAAAGAACTATGGATTAAGTTCTAAGTGCATTTAAAGCAATAAGAAATTTACTAATCAACTCAAATGGGTCAAGACTTCAATGTATTTAATCCTTTTATTTCATAAGAAGCCACCAACATGATAGTCTGTGTTTTTAAACAGTTTTGTATAGTTTCCTCAAAAGTATAAATGCATGCTTTTAATACTATTATAAAGATTCTGGCTCACTAAAAGTAATAAATTTCTAAATATATTAATACTAAAAGTAATACAAAGTAATCTTTCATTTTGTATGAAATCCTCCATAATTGCAGGGGGTTGAAATATTTTATACAGAAATTAGAAGGAAAAAAATGTAAAATGTAACTCAATTTAACCATCCCTTGGAAATGAGCCTGACAACAAGCAGAATGGCAAAAGTGTGTGTGAGGTAGCTGGTAATGTCAGCATGCTGCTTATGAGGAGGCAGGGGAGCACTGTGCAGTGGTTTGTAGAGTTAAAGTTGCATGATTGCACCAGCCAATGATCCTCTTGGAAGGACAGCACAAAACAAATGCATTTTTTCCTGAATTATTTCAGACTTCCATGTCATTCCTTGCAATCACAGAGTGACTGGCACTGAAGTATCAAAATATGTTTACTGCTTTACAATACCCTATCAAGCCTCAGCTCTGTCGTACTAGCCTCTATATGAATATACAGTATAGAGAGCTAAAAAATATGCTCCCTGTGTGTTTTTGGGGCTTCCATTTCAGAACAGACAATGAATTTTTTGCTTTAATAGCTCCAAAAGCCGTTATAAGGTACTGATATTGAATGACTAAAGCTTTTCCTGGTGATGGATGTTAAGTGCATTCTTCAATAAATATCTGCAGGTAAAGGTTAGCAGCTGAGACAGGCCATCAATTTTCATCTTTTCACTTCTGCTTTCTAATTGAAAATGATGACTTCCATTTAGGGAATCAAAATAATGTGTTCTTTTGGCATTTATTAGTGCCAGGTCTCCTGCGATAGCACTGGTTCATTTAGAGCTTACATTGATTAGGAGAATGTATAACAATGTGAGATGTAATAAAATTACTGTTAGAAAAGTGAAAAGGCTTATAACAGGAAAAAAATGGTTTCAGAATTTTCTATTTTTACTTTTTTCCCTATTTCCCATGCCATCTGTAGAATGTATTATGTATTTTGCCTAAAACTAAAGAACCCTTTGGGATCTGGAAAAGGGTAAAATAAATGCTTATAGCCTTTAGCAGAACTTAAGAGAATAAAACTGGAAGTGACATAGGTTTCTTCACTGATACAATGTCAATTTACATAAAATCAGATCTTAGACATGTAAAGAAAATCAAACCCAATTTCTGTAAGTTTGCTGCATAAGTTTGTGTTTTCATTTCTGCTAGAAATGTTAAACCAATGTTTAACATTTACTCAGGTGTGTGACTATTTTTTAAACAATATCACAAGTATGCTTTTTCACATTTCATTTGTGTTTCATGTATAACAAATAATGTCTGATTGTAAATATTTGTGCTCTGTAAAAACATTTTTATATTTGAATAGCAAGTAGCTACCTGAATCCCTCATGTTTCTGTTATAATCTCATCCATAACTAATTGAGTTTCTATCAAATTGCATTTCAAAGCAGTAGAAAAGTATCAAATAATACATCGATTTACATAGAAGGTTGCCTAGCCCACAACCAGTACCAGATTGAGACTAATTAATCATGACAAAAATGTCATGCCCATATACTTTCAATGGGATTGTGTTTGTCCTAGCAAGACATAATCAGTGAAACTTTTGTTCTGTTGAGAATCTTTTAGGGAGAAATATTGCCATTAAAGATTTATGCCTTTGGTACAGATGAATTAGTTACTGTAAAATTTTAGGAGATTTGACTGTGAAGCTTCTTAACCTCTGTATCCTTTTCCTTTTACCAAAGAAATATCAAAACCAACCAAATAAAAAGCCTCCACACTCTCTACCTATCATTTTTATTTTACTTTGGGAAATAGGAGGAATCAAACACACATACTGCCCTAGACTCTCAATTGTTTTTCATCAAGGACTTGTATTAGTCCTTGATAAAAATACAAGGAATTCATTTCTGAATATCCTTGAATAAAGGGTGGCTTACAGATGTTGTGCTCCCAAAATAGAAGAGAGAACAAGCTATGACTCATAAGGTCCTAATTTCATCTCTACTTTTCCTTTGCTCTTGGGAGGAATTACGTTGCTTCGTTTGATGACTTCTCGAAGAAGCAAAAGATTTCTCTTTTCTTCTAACCTGGATTACAGGTTGATAAATGGGGCAAACCTATTTGTTCATAGTAGTAGAGTGATAGGAGGATAATTGCTTTTCTCCATACAACTATAACAAGGATCTCTGAGCGTGATTATCCAATTTACATCATAAAGTCTCTGGGGAAGGAACCATCTTTTTGATGGTTGGTTTATCCAATGCAATGGCTGTCTTTGTCTGTGACTACAGCTCCTAACTGTTAATGGCACAGAAATTATTAAAGTATGAAGAAAAAAGAGCTTCCCTTCTGTTATGCATAAGACAGCTGTCAGAGTATCATCGGTCAGGTTGGCACCAACAGATCCATGGCTTTGCTCTCACACATCATAATGAAGGTACAATACAGCTCCCAGCTTGCAAACTGCCTGCTCAGAGCTCATGACTGTTTGCATCTGCTTGGTCTCTACGATGCCAGGCTCACTATTTTTTTCTTTCAGAAATGGTCTAATCTTCATTTTCAAATGCTAAAAATCTGTTTGTCAAGGAAAGACATCTGAATCCCTTATCTTGGTGTATGGAAGTTTCTGCTGCTTGCCAGAAGTGCAGAGTTTAAATCACTTAGTTATTTTATCAGGAAATAAAAATTGGACCTTTGTGAAAAACATATGTACTCTCATTTATTTGATTTTTCCTGTGATTGTACTCAAGGCTCAGCTGAAATGCAAGCTAATTTTACTGACATCTTTATAGTGCCTACTGAAGCCAGCTAGCCATGCCTGTGTCTGATAAGAGAGAATCAAGCCTAGTTAGCCATCTACTTTTCTATGAGTGTTGCTGATTTCTTTTATCTCTTAGGCCCCTTTATGAGGTTATTAAATAAAACTCTATCTTCATAAGGGATATTTTTATTAAAGTTCAATAGTTTACCCCCCCCATGACCTTCATGGAGAATGTGTACATGGACAACATTTATGAGAAAATATTCTAGATATTTACTTCAAATACCGTCTTCTGAAAGAGAAAATTTATAGAGAAGAAAAAATCCATTGTGCATGCCTGGTAAAATAACACAGAGCTTGAATTATTATTTCTTCTTCATAACTGCATTCAATATATTCAATAACCTGTAGGACAAATTTTTCTCACATTCATGATGAAATCCTCCTGCTGTTTAAATCAATAGGACTTTTACCTTTCAATTTAAGGCATCTAGTTTTCACCTTCTGATTGCTTTCCTTAAAAGGCAACATCTTCTCTTACTGCAGAGAAGGTCTTCCTTTCATTTTAATAACTTGACTCTGTTATTTGCAAAGATAATAACAGGAAGCAAATCACTCAGACAAAGAAGTATCTCAGTCTGGTAATCAGTTACCTGTATAGCTGACTCATCAAGGACAAATCGATGCATCTCTCGTACCTGTCAAAAGATGGTACCTAAAAGAAGACTATATTAAAATTCCCATATCTGGAAACATCTTCTATGTCATCTCAACGAGGAAAATTTACATTTAGAAACATAAAAAACCATGTTACCTCAGAAGTTCTAAACTGGTGACATTTTACCCTTTCCACTTTTTTTTTTTTTTTCTGAAGGCAATACTCAGTGTGCATGACTGATATACCCTGCCTAAGGGAAACTGAATTGATGGCTCAGGGAAATTATATATAGAGAGATACTGCTCTGGAAATTCTAATGAATTATCTATGCAATTTTCTGTTTATAAGAAGAAGTAAATAGAAGACAGGATCAGAAAAATGAGAAATAGCAATGTTGGTCAGATATTAATATAGTTAATATGTATACAATATAATATATTTTATTTAGGAAACAACTGAGCATCTTCCCTTTATTGGTAAAATGAAACATGCTCACTGTTGTTTACAGGAAAAGCAAGACTGCATAAAAAATTTCTGAGCAGGGTCTTTGGTTAGTCTCACTGATCACTACCACAGGGCATTAGTTAACAAAGTAAGTGAAGCAGGCTGGTTCAGCAGAAAGTTCCTGCAGTCAAGAGTATGATAACAGAAGTTAGACTCTACTCAGCATGCTGGTAAGCAAGTTAGGATTTTTTTTTTTTTTATTTGTAAGGACAACAGCAGGAACTATACCAATATTCAAAGAACGACATCCAATTCAGTGTGCTGTAAGTTTGTATGCTACATAATTGTTTTCCATGTTTCCTGTTTTATTTTTCCTTGATACTTCCCAGAAATAGAATAATCAGTCAAAAATAGTTGACAATGACGACATCCTGCAAGTGGCAAGGCTGACCTGCAGATCTTAAACAAATTTGGTTAAGTTGACTGTAAGCAACTACTTGTACTTTAGCAATTGCGACATTTTACAAAATCTTACGAAATACTCAAAAATGTATTGGTTTAAGGTAGGGTTTTTTGTCCATGTAACTTGAATCCTGAATACATAGATTCCTTTAAAGGATAGGAAATAGCACAGTTCCCTTCATGTCTAGGCATGCGAGACAGTATGGAATATTTACAAAATATGTGGGAGATGTACTGGAAGGGCTATCAGAACTTCAGCTTGAAAAAAAAAATGATCAGGGAAGCAGTGCTTGCAGATAAAAATTACTTTTTAGTTTTCTTGAATGCCTTGTGACCTACAGTTCATGGGGTAACCTAGAATTCTGAGCATTAGACACTCCAAAAGGTATCACATATTTACTTTTATTTCTTTATAGTAATTGTGAGGTGGAATATTATTAAATAGCTTCATATAAAATTTACTTTTCAAGACAAAAAAAGTGTTTAAAGAAGTATATTTAAGCCAAACTCTGTGAACTTTGTACATCACTCAGGAGATTACGAATCAGAGTATATCACCTTAGATAAAACTGTTCATTTACTGAGCTTTGTCATAGAGAAATATATATACTCACGTTGAAAGTAAGCAGAAGTAGTGAGAACATAGCAAGAGGCAATAACTTCATAAGGACATTCAGAAGATCAATGGTGAATTCAAGAATACAAGTCCCATTCTTTGAATCCGAGGCTAGTATGTTCTGTAACAGGCAATGACTGTTTAGAAGCAGCTGCTATAAAACCTTCAACATGATCAACACATCAGGTATGGACAGAGTCAATTCCACAAAAAAAAAAAAAAGATTTCAGTATGTTTATTTTGCTTTTATTAAAAGGATCCCTAGGTGACCTTTTGTGACATATAGGAATATTTAATTCAATAGGAAACTAGTTTAAGATCATTTATTTTTTGTCAAGAAAAGAAAATATACTCTTAATTTAACACAAATGGAAATGTTTTAAATCTTTCTCTGTCTTTCCCCCTTCCTGTTTTGTTACTGAATAGAAAATGAAGTATTTGCTTGAACCTACCCAGTTTATTTTTTGAAGTGTTATGCATAATACTGGTGCTTATTTGAATCTGAGAAATTTGTTTACAAAATTAATAAAACTGTGTAAATATTGCCACACTTTTAAATAATAAGACTTCATTACTTTAAACAATCATATACTTTTTAATTAAGAAAATCCACATTTTTGGAGAAATTGCAGGTGCGACTATTATATAATTTCTTAATAAATATCCACTAATATATATTATATAATATATATATAATATATATAATATATATAAAATTATATAATATATAATATATATCTTATATTATATATATATATATATATATATATATATATATATAAGAGCACATTGCTGCTGGAAAATATGGACTAGTTCAAGACCCCCCAACATTTGGCATATCTCTTCTGGGCCTAAGCTGTAACATCTTTTACATTTTTATCTTAAAGAATAGGATAATGTTGCCAAGCAGAATGTATGGTTTGCAGATACAGTGATTATTAAAATACTGTCCATTTTATAATATGAGGATCTTAATAGCCAAAATAACAGAGAAGTAGTGAAGAACCTATTGACTGAAGTATTAATTTCTTCCTGTAGTCCTTTTACACGTTTTTTTTTCAGTTTTACACAGTTCCCTAATTTTGGCTACAGTCGAAATAAGGTCAAACATTTCTAATAGCAGCTGTTACAAGAAATTTCTTCTTACATGAACATTTCCCTAGGGCACTGACTCTTTTCTGTGTCCCATAAAATAGGAGATTTCCTGATTAAAGTAACACTTTAAATATTGAAGCATCTGGCACTAGTGCTGAAGATAACAATTTGTTATATTGTGAGGCCAAGAAACTACTGAATGCCAACAAGTATTCCCTATTTGGAATCAACCAAAAATATGAGTACCCAAGAAACATTTTTAACACTATTTACTGTGTATCTTAGGGGAAAAAAATCTGGTTCCCCCACCCTGAAGTGTAAAAGTGACATCTTGTGTAAAGCCATGCTTCCTGATTCTTGATTCTTTTAACATACAGTAATTGTTCTTTTATTCTGTATTTTAATTTTTGTTATACGCAGCTTTAATTAAAAGTTGTAGCTTGGTCATGATTTTGTCTGAAAATTTCCGACTATATGAGTGCTTGCTGACTTTGAAACCCCTGTAACAGTCTTTAAACACTGTATTTTTCCTGTTCCTATTTCCCTTTTAATGATAGATTAGGACATGGGATGGAGATCTGGGAGGACTTGCCTTGAACTGTATAATGAGTAAAACAGAGGTAAAATTCCTTCCTTTAACCTATTCTAGCAAACATGCAGCTGTGGGCTGAGAGGCAGCATTTCACGAATCTGACTGAAAACAGTTTCTGCAAATGATAGTTGTAGATTTCAGCAAACTCATCCATTTTACCTATGGCTACATAAGCATTAGAGCTGGCATAAGCAAGAGAAAAGGAATGTGAGCTGGTGTATTGCAGCCTGAAGTTTAAAACAATCATTAAAGTAATAGATCAGAGTTCCATTCTCAGATGTTTTCAATACAATAAATATGAATTTGCAGTATCTCTAAAAATAATGATGACTAGATCAGAAACCGTGCAACCCAGGTTTATGAAACGGTAGCCCTTTGATACAGAACTGGGCTGAAATGTGTTCAGCAGAATCCTTTATTACTTACTTCTTCTACTTCTTTTTTCTCAAAGATACTACTTTAACGTTGCCATATTCCTTATACTGCTCCCTGTCTTCTCGTGCCAAGTAGGTTGTACATAACATTACTCAAATGCAAAGTGATCATGAATGTAAAGCTTGTAAAAAATGAAAACACACTTTTGAAACTGGTAATTTTTTTTCTGTAGACGTGGCTGTGCTTTCTACAGCCTTTGATGGTCTGTCTCATTACATATTTTTGTTGTGTATACTGTTTTTTGGGTAGGACTCAGACCATGTAAAATGGTGATATACCAGTTGCAATGAAAAAAAAACCAAAAAAACCACCTTTCTGGTTCAAGCCACTGATATTTTTATTCTTTAACTCTACTCGGTGTATTCTATTGCCTATGCCATGTAAAGCAGTAATCTTTGACCTATTGATACAGAGACATAAAATGTCATATTTCCTTAAGTTGACTGCTTTCATATATTCCTTCTATTTATACTGTGTATCTTTGTTCTTCCCAGTAACATAGGAATCACATTCAAATCCTCTTCGTCAGACCTGACTCTTTTTCATATGTATGAGCATCAGACCGTTTCTTGAATACTGCCTGAGGAACATAGGGCTGAAGGTTACCTTTGACATGGTTTCAAGGTCTGATTGCACATTGTGCCATAATCATTTTCTGAAGCATGCTGTGTATTTTGCACATGGACTGCCTGCACAGTTATGTTCAAGGGGATGATTGGCTTCTAAAAAAAGAAAAATTAAAATTCAAAAGGCAAAGAGAGAAAAACTGAATGCTAGGAACAGAGAAAATACTCAGATTCCAGGTGAAAGAAAAGGCAGATATAACCAAATCAGAACTAGATAATTATCCTGTTGAACTCAGGCTGGATTTCGTGATGAAGCTTAAGACAGAAGGACCTCCAATTGTTAGAGCAGTTATTAAGTATGTATATATTTTTAAATGTATTGTTTTAATATCACACCCTGTTAGTTACTATGCAGATTGCCTCCTCCTGCATTTTTTGTAACTGATTAATTATCTAAAGCTTCAATGCTTTTATATGACAGAGGCTGAGCGGCAAGAATAACTGAATGAATGCTATAAGTATACACTGAAGGGAAAGTTTATCACCTTTGACAGAAATATTGTGTTCTGTGGCTATCACTAAGCTGGCTGTGAACTTGCTTAGTAAAAGCCCTGATGGTATGATTGACAGGCTCATGGATTTAGAAAATAGTCTGATCTGGAAAACCTAGCTTGATCCAAGAACAAAGAACCAACTAAAAATACATAAATACTATTTACTTGCAAAGCAGTTTTCTTAAAGGAAGGCATAAATAAATAACAACACATTATAAATGCTTATTTTCATCTGTATTAACTTTTCTAAAATCATGCCTGTACTAGTGCTCAATTATGTTTGAGCTTTGCTTATTTTTCATATTCTCATTACATTGTGTTATAAATTGTAATTATCTTTTTCTTTAAATGAGCTGTTTTGAAATCCTCTGAAAATTTTTTGGATAAGGATATTCAAGTTTACATTGTGATAGTGGAAATCTAGGTTTCATGTAAGCAAGTTCTAGACTGCATGAAAATAGAACAGGTGTAGTATTTTTATCTTAGCATTGATATTTTGTTTTCTTAAGTGATTCTAATCCTCATCTACCCAATTTGTTGAGCTCAGATTTCACTTGTTTATCTCTGTCCCTATCTTCCATACACGGATAGGTATGTAATTTTTTACAAATGTCATGATAGTTATTGTGGAATAGGTTGAAATAACATAATTTATTTCCTCATGGAGAGAAAAATCTTATCAAAGTCCTTGACAGAAATAGAAGAAAAACAACGACCTGTTTCTGAAGAGCAGTGTCTGTTTCAGTGGGAATCATGACATTTCCCACTGATATTAAGTAGCCTTTTTGATGAAAAACAGTTCTATATATTGGTCCTTGCGTGGTGTACAAAAGGTCAGTGCACTAACACATAGTAATCATTCTAAAATGCATTCTAAGCACATTCTGAATTGTTCTCATTTTTTTTACATAAACTACTTTCTCTTCTGAATTTTGTTTTTTCCCACTTAAATGTTAACACAAAGTTGAAGGATCAAATTCTGCAATTTAAGTTTTCCCATGTAAGATTTTCAGTGAACAGAACTTTTTTATGGTCATGGAACAGACAAACAAAAACTATCAATCACAGCTGTGTCTATACCAAGCTCTGGCTATTTGAAGTAGTGGTTCCTTAAGCATGAATAAGAACTTGAATACATGTTTGTTTGTTCATGAATGTCTGTGATCAAATTAAAGTGAATTGCATTTGAATATCTTGAAGAAATGTCCTTTCCACAATCAATATATACTTAATTTATGTGTTGAATTGTCTTATTAAATTCTTGTCTAATGTTTATTGATCATTACTTAGTTAGTGGAGTTGATGTCCTAAAATCTAATTCAAGCCTTCAAATAGAGCAGAAAAGACTACACTAAATAATTACCAGTGAGAATGCATGCTGTATAAACACAAAGGGAAAAGCTAGTTATTTAAGAGTCTTCTTCAGTGCTATGAATACTGACTGTTTTCTTAGTATATTACAGCTTAATAACAAAAAGTGATATGACCTATATGTTTCTTACAATTTCCATTCATTTAGTTAGAAAATATAATTTATCCTTTTATCTTGCCCTGATATGTTGTACTCAGTTGTGTATACAAGATGTTGTGTTCACATAGATAACTATACAAGCTGATCTGCACACTAGCCAAGAAGATGGAAGGACTGGTCTTATACTGGGTGGAACTAATCACAGAAACTAATCTAACTGAATCCAAAGAGATTTGCCATGTTAAAAATAAGTACCTTTTAAAGTACCTTGTCCTTTATTTTAAAGGAGACCATGGGTGTGAATGAAGTGTGGTTGAGGCCTGAGGTCTCACAACTGAAGTCAGGAACAAGACTACATGGAAGGGGTTCTGCATAAAAGTGAGACCTTGCTGCCAGGACAAAGGACATATGCGTTAAAGGGGGATCCTGGGCCCTCAAATGGATGCTGAGTACACAGAAAAGCTCCGGCACACACCTTTTTATTTTTACCTTTTCTGAGGATATATCTAAGGTTCCTCTGGAAAGTCTTTGTTTTCTTTATGGCTCCCAAAGAGTTAAACAGTAGTACTCCCATAAAACTGGAGATCTTGGTCTTTCCATTAACATATTTATAATACTAGCATGACAGAGGGACCGTCACGATTCATACTGAAATTCCGCTTTATGGCTTTCAGCAATTTTATAACCAGGGGGTGACTGGAAAACAGAGGTTGTGAAGTAAGCAGAAGCCATGTCTCAGCAGGCTCCTTACACACTCAGCAAGGGAAAGAGGGGGGGAGAACAGGAACAGTCCTGTTCCAGAACAGGAGCCTGATTCAGTTGAATCACCCTCTAGGAGGGCCCTCAAATCTCACTGACTGTACTAGGAAAACAGAAAAGACTATGTTCCTTATATAAGTACTTAAATTCAATCACTTCACTTAAAAGAAATCAAACACCTTCCTTCAAAAAAAAAAAAAAACCAAAAAATTCCTCCTTTCTGCTTTTAATAATTGCTATAAAATAAATCTTCCTTTGTGATTTTTTTTTTTTTTTGGTAAGAGCTAAAAACTCTTAAAAGAGAGCAGGGGAGAAAGTTTATAGGACGTAACGCAGTGAGGGATACTGACAACATTTATATAGGCTTATATATTTCTCTTGCAGCTATGGTGGCACAAACCACAAAAAAAGAGAATGGAGGAAACAGGGAGAATACAGTGAGATAATTACAGAAAACTATTTTAAGTTAGTAGCTGAAAGGAAAACTCCTGTCCAAACAATAATGATTGGTCTAAAATACACTGAACTTTTAAGGTTGTATTCAGATTTTTATTTATTTCTTTTAAATTCTAAAAAATGTCAACAACTCTGTAAGAAGTTAGTTGAATCGGGAAAAATCAACAAGATAATTAAAGTTTGGTGCCACTCCGAAATTGGAAATGGCTGTCAAGCTTGGCAGGGCGCAAGAAATGTTTGGTATTGTAGATACAAAAATATACATAAGGAGAACTGACGGGAAACATTGCCTGGGGACCTCAGGGTCCAGGAGTGTTGAGGGCTCCTATGGTGGGAGATGGCAGGGCCTGGCAGCCCGGGCCTGTCCCAGCCCCAGCCAGGCGCGGGGCAGCCGGGGCCAACGGGCAGCCCCAGCCCCGGGCATCGGGCACCTCCCTGGGGACAGGCCAAGACCAGGCCAGGAAGTGGGCCTGCAGGTGGGCCCAGCTCAGCAGGGCCCATGGCCGGGCAGGGCAGGGCTGTGTGGAGCTGAGACCAGCCCTGCTGCCATGTCAACTAGGACAGGGGCTGATGGCCCCAGGGGGCTGGCACAGGGTCCTGGGGGAGCCCCAGGGGGTTGGTGGTGCCCTCAGGCAAAGGCAAATTTCAATGTAAACCAGCAGAGTGGCAAATAGAGAAAAAGAAAATTATATTAGTACAGGAACAGTAAGATTACTTTAGTCCTCTTGTTCTCTCCAAGACTGTTTCATAGTCATCTGTGTCAGAGCGTATTACCAGATGATCTGCAGATAAAGATATATATATAAAGTTTGTATTTTCAAAATGACAGGCTCAATCATCAAATAAATTAATTTGACACTTGATTCTGTAAGGTGCTGAGCAGTTGGCTCTGATCCAGCAAAACATTTCACTTCTACTTCAATCCCACGAATACTTCTGTTCCTTTAAAATGCACTGGAAATTCATTGTTAGAAAAAAGGAAAAAAAACCCAAACAACCTCTAAACCCAAGGATGCCATTTTAGCAGATTCATTCATCCAGTGAGGCATTTTAGTGTTTTGTAAAGATCTACTTTTAAACCTGCAAAGGCTTGCTGAAAATTTGATTTGAATTATTTTTTGTTTATTGTGAAAGCATTATATTTCTTTCCTTCACTATTTTTTTTTTTTGTAAGGTAGGTAGGAAGGTATTTCTCTTCTCTCTTTGCATGCTTTTTTTTTTTTTTAATTGGTATTATCGAGAATAGTCCTGATCTTACCTAATATTTTTGACAGATCACAGGAGGGTCACTCTATAAAAAGATAGACAGTCTTATCATTATTTTACTGAAACATGTTAACGTGAAACATGAAATCTTCAATGAAGTATTCTCTGAATTAAAATATTTGGCTGGTTTGAGGCTATCTAGACTCAAGTTAGGAAAGGGTCAGAAGAGGAAGGACTAAGTCTCTAAAGGTCAAGCAGCACTAAATAGAATAGTCTTTGTATATTTTCAGTGCTTGGGAACATGAGAGGTTATAGGAAAAACAGAAGCTGAAAAATCAACCAACCAAACAAAACAACAGATTACAACCAACCACCACCACCCCTCGCCCTGAGCGAGCTTGAACTCACGGCAGCTGTTTTTCTGACTGTAAACAAGACAGACAGCTTTTGAGGAAGAACAGAAAGTAAGAGCCACCACAAAATGTAAGATTAATTGGGAGGTGAGGGGGGCGGGGGGATATCGCTTCCTTACCTACCTGCTGCACTGAGATCCAATATAGGCAGGTTTCAGATAAGGATCTGAGGACCTGAATCTCTTGGAGAAACCTTAGAAGCTAGACAAGGTCAGGACCATAATGAGCTTCTTTTGACCTGGTGGTTGTGGTGGATAATAGTCTAGTGGTTAAAGTACTCGCTTCAGAAGAGTGAAACTGGTGTCCTAACCTGTAGTGAACATTGTGGGAAATGTAACCAATAATTCTGTGCTCAGGTGGATTTGAATCTGCCTTCTTCCCTTTTCTATGCTAAATTTTGGCTTGCTCTTCTTTTTTTCTGCTATTCCTGAAATCTTGCATTCTCAGCCACATATTTTCTCAGCTTGATGAAAAGGAACAGTGGAGAGTACTATGCAAGGATTCAACATGTCTTGGTGGATAGAACACTTTTGGAAACAAGGTGTCTTCTTTGCGTTGTCTGAAATCACCACCTTGTTTCACTTAATTTACTTCTTGTCTTCATAAGAGGACATCTTAGCCTGAAGTTCCAGTAACATTGCATGGTATTTAATAACATTGCATGATATTTCCTGTACTTGGTGGATAAGGCTCATGTCTGACATGGGTAGACTAGATCACCTTTCTGTATCTATGAAAAAGGCCTAAGTTAGATACTAAACTGAAGAAAGCAGATTACACTTCTTGTCTTTGAAACTGAATTTCAACCAGAATGAATAGAAATTTTTGTTAAATAATTTGACTATGGAGGTAACAGACTACCTCTACAAAATTTTAATACCAAAGCATCAGATTGGAATGAAAAATAAATTCTCAAAGTCTTTTAATCCTAACAGAAGATCTGACCACTTATACTGCCCTACATGATTCTCAAAATGGAAAAATATCAACCTTTTATTTTAAGTGTTCCTATTTAGAAATATTTTTTTACTTAAATGTCTAATAATGCTAACCTTATCTACAAGCTTGGATTTATGGAGTTGGAATACTTCATGAGGCAACAATATCCCCTTGTAAGGACTTGGGAGGTGAAATCTAATTGGGAGCTCAGCTCATTAAGAAGACTGGGAACATCTGCAAATTGGTTGTCTATCTATATGTGATGTATCCTCTCCACATAGTAGAAGTAGGCAAAGTTAGTCTGGATAATTTTAGGCAATTAATTAGGAAGTAAATAAAGTCTTAGAAGTGCCTTCTTCTCTGAACTTACTGCAAAGAATGTCTTGGCAGCTCAGATTGATATAAAAGTCTATACATTCAGGTGAATCCTACCTTATATTTGCAAATAATATTCTGCTGAGATATTTTGACATTCTTCTGAATCACATTTTTTCCTTCTGTTTTGGCTATTAAAAAGTCATTTCAAGGTGTTGTAGTATCAGAAAAAGTTGAAGTCTTCTATTAATGGTGGGAACAGTTCACAAAATGTTCTGCTGAGTCTAATGTAGTGTCTAATTACAACAGTTGTGGTGTTTTGAAGTTACTTTCACCATTCTTGTGCATGCTTTTTAATAATTGAAACCTTAATAATAGTAGTGTACCACAAGTTTGTTTATTCCTTTGCAGTCCTGTCACTCCTACATGAAATAATGTTAACAATATTATTATTTTAATTGCTTTCATACAGTCAAATACATTCTATAAAACAGTTTCTTGTTCCATTTTATGTATGTTATTTTAATGAGACTTTTAAGAATAGATCGCTTACATGAAATCAGCAGTAGAAGGTGAGGTGTGCATAACATCATAAAATTTGTAGTGAAAGATTTACCTTTACTGGTGGTTGTGAAAAAATACTTAGAATGCTTTAAAAGCACTGAAATTTCTAAGACAATATCCTACTACTGCAACGTGTACAAATGTGTCCTTAGAGTAACTGTACCATCTTCAGGGTGCAAGAGAAAAAACAAACATACAAACAAACCAACAAACCAAACCAGTCCTCAAAGTTTCTGCTATGTCTTTGATAGGAGATAGTGATCTAAAAAGTGACCTTTCACAATCAGACAATAGCTTAAGAAAAAAAAAAAAAGTCTGTCATTAATTCAAAACATCATCTCAGTTCTAAGGAATTTTTGTTTCCTGAAAGGTTTTAAAAAATTAATAGGAATTAAAAGAGAACCATTTAAAAAAATAAAAAAAAAAACCCTTGATCTTTTTAATCTGAAGTAATTAAAAAGCAGTTAAAATTATATCAACTGACTTTTAAGGAGAATAATATTCTTACAGAAACTTATTAAGAAATTGATAATTACAGTAGATAAATGTGATTATATTAAGAGAGCAGTCAGAAAGTCTATTAAAAGAAAGAAAGGGGATATTTTTCATGTGCTAAATGGAATACAAAAATAATAACAAGCTTGCAAGCTACAGTTGTTGAAAAAGTAAAAAATCCCTTTCTTCAGCACTGTCATTTTCAAGTAATGGCAGCCACCAATTTGACTCAACATTCAAGTAATGGTAACAACTATTTTCACTGTGAAAAACCTTACACTGTAGACTGCAAAAGACCTGAAATGTTTAGGGGATTACAATCTGAGTGTAATGGAATTCAAAATACAGGCTTGTTACTGAAGAAGACAACTCTTTTCAGTTTCTTTGTACAGGGTAACCAGCAAGACAAGGGAAAGGACTGCGAATGATTCAGAATCACCTGTTGAGGTGATGGTTCTGAAAAGAAACACTTTCTTTGGGGTACGGGAAGGAGGTGCTATTTCTTGCACTATTTCCTGCACTACTAAAATAGTATTTCAAACTGGAGTTATCTGTTGTTTGGGGTTTTTTAGGCATCCTTTTGGTTTTGGTTGTTGTGCTTTTTTTCCCCCTGTAACAGTCATGTTTTGCTGGGTAGAATATCCAATAGAATATGAAAACTTTGAGAAAAAACCATAATTGGCCTCATAGAATATTTGTTTTGTCTATGATGTGAACTGAGCCATGTTACTACTTGACACTACAGTGTATGTACAGGCATCTTTTCTGCTGTTAGATTTTTGTTATGAGGTAATTTTATAACTCAGATAATACCTTTTGCATTTTTTCTTTATACTGTATGTTTCTTTTCTAAGTGGAACTGTTTAGAGACTTGCTTGAAAAAGAAACCTGGAAATGTAGTCTTTCTTAACTTTTGGAGGTCTCTAAAGAAGGATTTGGTTTGATCTCATTAATCAGATAACTGCTCAACAACAAAGGTAGAATCAAAACTTACCTTTACTTCTGATGCATTTGGAGGCAGTCTCTGGAATGAGTTGTTGTTCATTATTATGGTAAGTAATTTTTGTTCCTGGGTGGGAAATAATTTGTCATTTTCAAATAGAAAACAAAACAAAAGACCAAAATATGCTAACGTATGAAACAAACTTTGTAAGTTATTTCAGAGCTTTCTACACTTGACAATCTAGTAAACACTAATTAAATGTGATTCCCAAGAATATAGAATCCTATTATATGACAATTATCCAATATCCTTAGCCAGCCTTCTCAACTATGTATTATTCCCTGAGTTGGTTGAAGGAACAGTGTGACAAGACGTGTAAACTTTGGAGATAAAAATGACATTATATGTGTGAAACACCAAAAAGAAGTGGCATAATGACACACACACTGGTGTCACTTACAATGCAAGACATGCTGAATGAAAGGAATCCTGACACAATTCCCAGAGGGGACAATGTACAGAATATATAATGGGAACACTGCACCTCAACTCAGAAACATGGAGAAGACCTGACAGCACTAACAGCTTTGACAGCAGAAGATGTAGCTCCAGTGTATGGCATCTGACCTTTAAGAAAAAATCTGTCTCCCTAGTTATTAAATAAAAAGAATAAAAAGGATTTGTCAGAATGGGGTGACTAAGTCACCATTTCCTTCAACATGACTAAATCCAGGACAGAACAGGACACAAATATGTGCATATACTGGGTTTTCATTTTCTTCCTTCCAAAGTTGGCAAATTACATTATTACATGGCAAATAAACATTATACCAGAGGAGCAGAATATTGAAAAATATTGTAAAATTTCGTATATCTTGAAAACAACAAATTGAAATGAGTTTATTTTTCACATGACCCTACTAGCAATTATGTCTTATTACCATAATTGTCTTGGAGACAGTTGGATTCATTGCAATATAACCAATGAATAAGAGAGCTCTTTGTATGGCAAAGGAGAATATCTTCATTGTAACAGAAAGGTCCTGAAAAGATATCTAAGGGCAATAAGACAAATGAATAAAATTATGTAAATAAGACATTTTCCTATTTTGTCATGAATATGTAGCAATTTTCATTTTTGTAATTGAGATGTTACATGCATGGCTTTCAGATGACATTAGATGTTCTAGAGTAAGCCACCTCAAAAACAGTTTTGTGTAAAAAAAAAAAAAAAAGTTCAACTGTTACATTGAATTGAGGCATAAGATACTGGAGCACCTCAAGAAAGGAGAAAAGAACAGACAAAGTGAAAAATGAAACATGGACTAAAAAAGAATCGGAACATTTATGTGTCTGTCTTGTGACTTATTCAACAACCTGCATTCTATATAAGGCAGGTTGTACTTGCTGCTGTTGTTTCATTCATATAAAGAATAAATATCTTCCCTAGGGAAACAAAGTCTTCTAGCTTGTACCACTTAAGTACAGTTTTTAATTACTGAAGTTAATAAAACTGATTTATCTTCTAATGGCCCAGTGGGGAAAAAAAATGAATTACTGGTGAAAATAACAACTTACAGTCATGAAAAGGAGACATCATTTTGCCATCCCTTTTGTTCTTCAAATGCAAAGCAGTATTTCAAATAAATAAATGTAGAATCTATGTTATATAACAGTACTGAAATAATCTGAAATTTCTCTGACAGACCTAATTTTAGTTTTCATGGAAATTTTTTATTATTTCAGTTATTAAATACCTAGATACATAAAATAGTTTCTTTCAGAAAAGCTACTGTGATACTATAATGAGATTTAATATGCTTGACTTTTGATCCCGTTCTCCTCAATTCTTCTAACAGGCTTCACCTACTATAGACTGAACTTAAACTCTACCCACATGCTGTCTCCTTTCTCCAAGTGGGAAGTTATTTTGAATTCTAGTACATACACAGACCAAGACAACTGTTTCTTAAAAGGGAATGAAGCTATGACCATAATCACAGCAATTTGCTTTAAAAAAACCCCATAAATATAGTTTTGGCTGAAATTAACAACTAAAATGGAATTTTGATTTGTAAATCTCTGTGTATTTTTCTGTATAAAGATGGATAATCACATAGATTTATTGAAATGTATACACAATTGCAAGACAATTATTTTTTACCCATAAAATTTCTGGAGGAAAGTTATGCAAGTGCCTGATAGTCACGGAGAAAATGGGTGACATGCTGCATTTTCAGAATGATGAGATTTACAGCCTCACTGCCACTTAATTTGCTCAAACTAGAAACAGCATTGCTATTTCTAGTATTAGCAAAGTATTAATGCACTAAGATACTCTTGAGACAGTCAACAAATGGGAAAGAAATGGAAAAAAGCATCAGTGTACCCATCACCTACTTACATAAAGGGCATATTAATGAGTTTTTGAATTTTCCTGATTTAGAAGACATCCTCATCTTTGTCTGCAAGTACAGGACATATGGCAGAGACAACCATCTGCACCATCAGTCCTTGTCTGCAGGAATAACTTTTATCAGCATTGTAAGCAGCCAACATGATTTACAGGAGCTCAACAACTGCTTATAAAGGGTATGAACATGCTGAATGTGATGTCTCTAGGAACATACCTTTAAAGACTGAATTCAAGCTCTACTTTGCATCATTAAGTATTATGTTGCTTCATATCTTCCACCTGATTGTGTGTGTGGCCTGCACAATTTGTAGCAATACTCTGACAATGCACCTAACTTACTTCTTTTGTTTTCACACCAAAATACCAGCAGTCTTTTGTACTGTCCTCTTAAAGGTTTTCAGTCAATGCCTGTAGAAGATATGGCCTATACTGATATTAGCTTGGACTAGGAAAAAGAATGTATATTATTTACAACTACTTATACTCCTCTCTCTCTCTGCATTCTCATTATCCCCTTGTTTTGCTTTTGTACAGTTGGCATATGTACCTGTCTCACACAGGATCAACAAGATTAGGAGATAGTCATGCTCTGGGCTCAAGCCCAGCACACATTGTATAGGGCTGGAATCCTCTCCCTGAGCACTAGCCCAGCAGTAATCCTGGAGGGTCGGAGCTTGAGGATTGGAGAGTTTTTAATGAGTGAACCTTTAATTGCAGAAACAAGCCATTTTAAGGTGCTTTGGGAATTCTGGCTGCAGGTTAATTTGTCTCTCTCTGTGTAGCCACTGTTTATATAGCACGATACTCAAAAGAAATACATGTGGTTTAAAGCTATGTTTTTGTATGCAACTACTGTATGATGAGGGTACCTTCACATTATAGGTGGCGTATACAGGGTTTGCTCTGCATGTTTTCAAGGTAGTTTAGTTAGACAGTTTTTGAAACTTTCATCTGTGTTTAAAAATAAAGATAAAAGGTTGTAAGGTAAAAGGTGCTATTTATCTTTTGGGTTGTATAAAGCTATGTAGTAATGTAGTAAGGAAAGGGCAGTGTGTGTCTACGTGTATTTCTGATATGAACAAGTTAGTTTGTTGATATAAATAGTTGTGAACTGTGTTCCATGCCTTTTCCATTACATATTATAGGTGGAAATTGCCTAATGTTTCAAATTTCCTTTTGAAATGTATAGTCAAATCAGAAAGGGAAGAAGGACCCTGAAAGAAAAGAGAACAAAAATATGATGATTCTTCATGTCTTGGCTGAGCTTTTGTTTTAGGCAATGACACATATAACTTCTTAAGCTGAATTATTTTACCATCTTTGAATCAATTAATATTTCACACACAGTGACACTTCTTTTACATGAACAAATTGCATATAAAGAAATAAAAATATTGAATTGCCTTTAATTAGGGAAAAGCTAAAAATCATTGTAGCAGACAGCCTAGTGTTACTGGGAGAAGGGGGAATTAAGGTCTAGATTCAAATAGCGAAATTTAGATGTCTTCACTGTCGGTTTTTACATGCGAGTTAGGTCCAGTCAGTGGAGTCAAGGGAGCCATTCATCTCTCACTGAAGTAGATGCCTACATTTGGCCAACCAACTGATACAATCAATTCCATTGACTGCATTGTTAGAACTCTATTGCTTATAACAGGAGTGTGGATACCCATCTTAGATGTTAACCTCGACCCTGAAGACGTCTGAATTTATTTTTTTTTATATGAAATTAATAAAGTACTGAACATGTAAAGGCTCTATGATATTACTGGAGTGAACAGATTCATGTGATTAGTATTAATATCCATAGATAGGCTATTGACCCCTCTAAAGATAGCATCAATTTACTTCAATAACTGATTTAATTTTGCAATAACAGAGGAAAATAAATTGAAAGAGTACCACTGTGTGGTAAAGAAATTCAGTCCTGAGCCTTTTTCATACTCTCTGACCAGATCATCATTTTTCTGCCAAAGCGCAAAGATGCAGTTTAGACAGAAAAAGGATTCAGATATAATAAATATTCAGATAGTCTTCATAAACATAGATTGGCAGGATCTTAAATAATATTTGATTTCAAAATCATGTAGCAAGAACTTTCAAAAATTGTCAAAATTGGCCTCTGCTGATAGCATTGAGGGTGATGTTTTTATTTTCTTTTTGATCCTATGTGATTATTTTTTAGGAATAATTTTGAGACTTCTGTTGATTGGTCTACTTAGAGTCCAAATCTTACTTACAGGTAAATGTACCAGCTACAGTGATGTAAACAAATCTGTTTCACAGCTAAAAATGTTTATCAGTGGGTTTTAAGTACTTTAATTCCTAGACAGAAATATAATCCAATGGATTAGACAACTGAGCTCCTTAGAACATCTTCTGTTTATTCCTTTCTCTGGCTCTAGTGAGTATCCTTTGCTGCCACATGCCTCTTGAATTCCTCTTTGTTCAGCTTGGTGTCAGTAGGAAAACAAATTTCCTTAGAAGTATTTTGCCTAGAATAGTCTTTAGCCTAATGTTTAGAGCACTCTTCTGGAGTGTAGGAAATATGATTTCAGTTCCTGTGTGGCTGAGCAGAACCAAGAATCAGAGAGAGAGATATTCATAGAATCACAGAATCATAGAATGCTTTGGATTGGAAGGGACTTTTACAGGTCATCTAGTCCAACCCCCCTGCAAGACAAGGGGCATCTTCAACTAGATCAGGCTGCTCAGAGCCCCATCCAACCTGACCTTGAATGTTTCCAGGGATGAGGCCTCCACTACCTCTCTGGGCAACCTGTTCCAGTGCCTCACCACCCTCATTGTAAAATATTTCTTTCTTAAATCCAGTCTAAATCTGCCCTCCCTTAGTTTTAAACCATTGCTCCTTGTTCTGTCACAACAGGCCTTGCTAAAAAGTCTGTCCCCATCTTTCCTATGGGCCCCCTTTAAGTACTGAAGGCTGCAATAAGGTCCTCCCTGCAGCCTTCTCTTCTCCAGGCTGAACAACCACAACTCTCTCAGCCTGTCCTCGTAGGAGAGGTATTCCATCCCTCTAATCATTTTTGTGGCCCTTCTCTGGACCCTCTCCAACAGGTCCATGTCCTTCTTGTGCTGAGGGCTCCAGAGCTGGACACAGTACTGCAGGTGGGGTCTCACCAGAGCAGAGTAGAGGGGCAGAATCACCTCCCTCGACCTGCTGGCCATGCTTCTTTTGATGCAGCCCAGGATACGGTTGGCATTCTGGGCTGCAAGTGCACGTTGTTGGCTCATGTCCAGCTTGTTGTCCATCAGTAGCCCCAAGTCCTTTTCCGCAGGGCTGTTCTCAATCCCTTCATCCTCCAGCCTGTATTGAAACTGAGGATTGCCCTGACCCAGGTGTAGGGCCCTGCACTTGGCCGTGTTGAACCTCATGATGTTCACACAGGCCCACTTCTCCAGCTTGTCCAGGTCCCTCTGGATGACATCCCGTCCTTCTGGCGTGTCAACTGCACCACTCAGCTTGGTGTCATCTGCAAACTTGCTGAGGGTGCACTCGATCTCGCTGTCAATGTCATTGATGGAAATATTGAACAGCACTGGTCCCAGTATGGACCCCTGAGGGACACCACTCGCCACTGATCTCCATCTGGACATTGAGCCGTTGGCCGCTACCCTCTGGATGTGACCATCCAACCAATTCCTTATCTACCGAACAGTCCACCCATCAAGTCCATATCTCTCCAGTTTAGAGAGAAGGATGTTGTGAGGGACCATGTCAAAGGCTTTACAGAAGTCCAGATAGATGACACCCATTGCTTTTCCCTTGTCCACTGATGTAGTAACTCCATTGTAGAAAGCTACTAGGTTAGTCAGGCAGGACTTGCCCTTGGTAAAGCCATGTTGGCTGTCTCAAATCACCTCCCTGTCCTCCATGTGCTCTAGCATAGCTTCTAGGAGGATCTGTTCCATGGTCTTCCCAGGCACAGAGGTGAGGCTGACAGCTCGGTAGTTCCCAGGGTTCTCCTTTCTACCCTTTTTAAAGATGGGTGCAATGTTTCCCTTCTTCCAGTCACCAGGGACTTCACCTGACTGCCATGACTTTTGAAATATTGTGGAGAGTGGCTTGGCAGCTGCATCAGCCAATTCCCTCAGGTCTCGGATGCATCTCATCAGGTCCCATAGACTTATGCATGTTCAGGTTCCTCAGGTGGTCACGGACCTGATCTTCCCTTACAGTGGGAAGGGCTTTACCGCCCTGGTCCCCAACATGTTGTCCATTGACTCGAGAGGGGTGAGGAGAGTGGTTGCCAGAGAAGACTGAAGCAAAAAGTTGAGTACCAGCCTTCTCCTCATCTGTTGATACTAGGTCACCATTCTTGTTCATTAGTGGAGGTATGCTTTCTTTGACCTTCCTTTTCTGGCTGACATACCTGTAGAAGTCCTTGTTATTCTTTGCATCCCTTGCCACGTCCAGCTCCAGCTGCACCTTGGCCTTCCTGATCCCATCCCTACACAAGCGGGCAGTGTCCCTACACTCTTCCCAGGTTAACCTGTCCCTGCTTCCACCGCCTGTGCAGTTCCCTCTTGCTCTTTAGTTTGACCAGCGTGTCTCGAATCAGCCATGCTGGTCTCTTCCCTTCCTTGCCTGATATCCTACATCTGGGGACTGAGAGCTCTTACGCTTTATGGAAAGCATCCTTAAAGATCTGCCAGCTCTGTTCTGCTCCCCTGTTGCTGAGGGCTGTTTCCCAGGGGGTCTTACTGACTAACTCGTAGAAGAGCTGGAATTTTGCTTTCCTAAAATTTAGGGTCCTGACTATATTCCTCGCCTATCCCATATCCCTCAGGACTGTGAACTCCACCAATGCATGATCACTGCAGCCTAGGCTGCCTCCAGTCTTGATGTCACCGATGAGCTCACTTGCATTGGTGACCATCAGGTCCAGTATTGCATTCCCTCAGGTAGGGGTGGTTATTACCTGGGTTAAGGAGCTATCCTCAATGCACTCCAGGAACCTCCTGGATTGCCTACAGCTCGCCATGCTACTTTTCCAGCATATGTTGGGGTGGTTGACATCCCCCAGTAGGACTTCAACCTTATAGTCTTAATTTTCTGACATCCATCTCAGGTTCCATTGATACCCTAAGGATGACTAAAGAGGTTCATCCAGTGGATCATAGAGGATGGATTAGAAGGATAGAATTCAGTCTATCTAGTAGAAGTACTGGTTCCATTAAATTTTGCATGGCTTGTACCAGAAAGGGGATCTAGTTAAATGACTGGCATTTTCTTGGAAATATCAGGAAAATACAGAAATCCAGTCCTCATAATACATTCATTTTGTATGCTAGAGACATCCCTCTCTATCTCCCTGGGTTTTGTTGTTTGGGGTTTTTTTGTAAAAGATTATTTTTAACTCCACTTCACGTGAATATAGAGGTCCCATTATGTTGTTTCACAATCCACATATTATTTATTTTGCTTTGAAAAGGTCTCTGACTCAACTATTGCCACCAGGCTCTACCCCAGTTGACCCCTACACACTAGCTTTATTTTCTGCATTAGTACTGCATTATGTTGGCACTGGTATACTGGGCTAGTCTTTGGATTTTGCCTTATGATATTGCAAAAAGAGCAACATTCTCTGCCAATGTAAAATAAAACAGCTACACTGATGTAGCTGAAGTATTGCCCATTTTCATTAGCAGACAATTTGGCCAAATTTTTAGCCATTTGTATCAGAAGATTTGTTAAGGGATGCAAGGTTATTGCATCTTTTGCTTCATCAGAATGCTGAACTAAAACTCCAATATACTTAATAATTCAATTAGTCACTAATTTACCTACACAGAGTGTTGGTCTGATCCCTTGAATCCATGAAGAATACCTGGTAGCAATATTCAGCAAAATGGTATTTCCTAATAGAGGGATTTCCCACCAGAGTATTTTCTCAGTGCTATTATTCATCATTATGTACAGTCAGCTACTCTATTGCCACCATCTTTCACATAAAAGGAAATGTTGTATGGTTCTCCCCCTCAGAGACAGTACTGCACATCAACAAAATCTTTATGCCTTCTATAAATTCTTTATGAACATGTGAACAATCGCTAAGGATTTCTATTTTATAAAAAAAATACTAGAAATGTTCTTATATAAAATCATATTAAATATACCCATTGAAATAAGTCAGCATTTAAACTTTAAACTCCCCTTAAACTTAAAGTGGATGTATATTCAGTTATAGAGAAAATGTTTTTTCTCCTTCCTTAAAATAAAGACATTAAGCACTATGAAGAAGAAATGTTCAACTTACACCTCATTTTCACACTTATATTCCATTTTTACTGCACAAAACTGTTGAACTTTCAAGTGTGGCTTTGGAATTTGACTCATGAGTATTTGTTATTCTGCTCAGCTTTTGGACAATGTACCTACTCACCACAGTTTTGAATATATTACTTTTGTGATTAATTGAGGAGAAGAAATGACACAATATATTAAGATGATCAAATAATTCATTTGGAAACTGAAAATTAGCTCTTTCAATCTAAAGGACTTTCTGTGCTGTAGCATGAAAGAATTGCAGGATTAGAGTAACATCTAAAACTGATACTACTTTTTTTTTTTTTCCACTTCTGGAAGATTTCACATAAACAGATCTTCCTTCAAGTGTTCTAGTGCATAAAATGCCTTCCTAATCTTATCAAAATATTCTGAGTGTCTAAGTTAAATAAATTGTATGCATTTTGTATAAACGTTGTGGGTACCTAACAGAAAACAGTAACAAAATGTTTTTTCTGAATTGCATAAAGCCTGCTTAAAATCTATTGAAGTTTACTATTACTATTGTTATTACTGTTACTACTGTTACTAACGCTGTTAGTATTATTTGCCATGCAATATTTTGGTGCTAGGTACACAGATTTCCATTGACAATCTCTGAAAATTAGTCTAATTTCTTGTAGGTGCAAGATTCATGCATGATACATTCTAACTATAGGCATGAATACATATTCCTATTTCTCACAGACACTGAACATCATGAAACTACTGATTTTCAAGGATTATCCCTTGCTGTGAAGCCTATTTTTACATATTTTTTGTAACGTTTGCAAGTTCAATTGTCCCTTGTGTTTGCTTATGGACTTGATAAACTTTTATGTATGTATTTCCCTAATAATCCTGTGAGAGATTCATCCTTTATACGATTTATTTTCCAAAGACTGAAACTACTATTTTCTTGTTCTGGTTTGTGTTTGTATCCTTCTACATAAGCCTTTGACCTACAATATTCTGAGAGATGACTGCCAATATCATGTTTCATAGCTACTACAGAACTGATTTGAGAATCTTTTGAAAAAATGGAGAAGGACTGATTTTTCCCTCTTCAGTGTCACTAAGAAGGGATTGTTGTTTGGTTTTGGCTTTGGGTTTGGTTGGAGTTTTTTTTATAATCCTAGTATGTAGGCTGAATAGATGCTATGAAATATGAGTAACCTTTGGTGGTGTCAGGGGAGATATTTGTGCTCCCTTTAGGCAGCACTTGCCCTTAGGATTAATCATGTTTTCTTCCTGTGGGACTTACAAGAATGATACCTGTCCCTGTTAAAGAATGCACAGACACAGAGCAGTAGGCAGTCTCTATCCTAAAATCTCATTTTAGACAGGCAGTCACAGGCTAATGAAAGGAGGATAACAGAGACACATAAAGAGTATGGTGGTGGGAGAAGTAATGGATGATAATTTATTTGAAGAGAAGGCATTCTTAGGAGGATAATCTAGTGGAAAGAAATAGGAAATAGGCAGAGACAAAGGATGATAAACTGAGGTGAATATGCTAAAGAAAGGACAGCTAAGAAAAATGAGAATGGGATAGAAGATTTAGAAAAATGTAGACAAATCACATTCAAAACCTGCTAATTATTTACATGCTCAAATTTTGCTTCTAAATAGCTCCTTCTGCTAGTATGATTTCTTTGTTGGCTTGTCTCTGCTGTCGTGTACCAAGCATAGGACTGAGTAGAAATGTGCCATTTAATGTCTGTACATCTGGGGACAGCTTCCTCCAGTAGTTTGCATCAAGAGAATGTCAAACGGGAGGAGAGTCTCTGGGCAGTGCAGCCTTTGGTTTGGTTGCTTGTGCTCTTACCAGTTTCAGCTAGTTCTTGTCTGCAGTCTTTTTCTGTGTCTGCTTTGCCTTTTTTGTTGACCTACCCAATGGTTATCATTCCTAAATAGCATAGGAATGTAATGGAATAACATAACATGGAAAAGTAAGCCAACTACTGCATGTTACAAAAAAACCCAAATTGATTCAAATGGTTTATCAATTTATTTTCAGTGTTATAATAAATCTTTGCTATTTAGTTGTTTCCAAACATTGCTTCCAGTAAAACTGGCTCAGTGCTGCTTGCACATAACAATACTTGAAAAAGTAACAAAGAACAAGGAGATACGGTTTTGAAAACACACTACAAAAACCAAGAGGTAACGAAAGATAAATCAGATGACAAGGAAGACAAAGGAAAAGATACCATTTTTTTATCTGTACTTATAACAGTAAGAGCTGTATTTTTTTCAGTTATGAATGATATAATCACATTTAATTTTTTCTCCTTTTGTATTTTTTCATCTCTGTTGAAAAGATACTTTTCGTTTCCTTGTAGAGTTACAAGTAATTCATTTTTGACAAGAAGTCAAGTCCACAGTAAAAGAAGCTGAGACTGCTATTTCTCTCATTTGCATATATTTATTCAGACAAACATTCATAAAATCTGTACTCTACAGAACTAAAACTGGAAGGAAAGCCATAAAGCACATACAGTTTATTTTATGCAATAAACATGTAAAAGTTGGATCTGAAGAACTGATTTTCTGACCAAAATCTCTCTCACTAGCAAGTCTGATAGTATTGTTTTCTTATTCTCTTATAACTCAATTGTTACCTGTATGAAGGCTGGATCCTAGCAAAGAATACAAATAAGGCAAATAAGTACATTGAATTTATCACATATTACTCTGTCTAATCTCTTCTTCTCATAGCAAAATGGTCTCATTCTGTCAATTGCAATCTTTCACAATCTACCATCAAACAGCATACTGAATTTTATCCTTGATTTGGTAGGGATCTTTTAATTCATCCTTTCCTATCAGAACACTGTATTGAGGGAAGAGATTTGATTTCTTGCTGTTCTTATCTCTGTTGAAAAATTTATAATAATTTTTCATTTTATGGAAATAATAAAAATGGAAATGATGTTTTCATTTGTAATCTGCAATGAATATTTTACTATAAGTTAACATTTTGCTTCAGTGTTTGGGTGTCCAGCCACTGTAACATCCATTGATAATACTTAACTGTCAGGAGGACCGATTTATCAAAGCAGGTTTTGGTGGTGTTTCTGGGAATTTGGAAGTTATTGAACAACAGGAGACAAAGCCTGTAGTTTATAGGAGGCTTTTAAGAGTCTTCTATGGAAAAGATGTTTTAGAAAGATACTGTAAGAATAAAACAGCATCTCTTCCACCGCATGTTGTTTTTTAAAAGTCATGCCCATTTCATGTTTATTTAATCATTGAAATAATCTAGGTTTGCATCACAGCTTCACTGTGAGAGCCACAATACTAAAATGAATCAGAGGGCATTGGTATTGTTTTCTTTTCTGTGAAATAGTAAGTGAAATATAGAAATAAACTGAACATGAATCTTTATGAGAGATTAGATAGCAAATAAAGTGGGAATTGAAATAAGTATTTTCACCAAAGAAAATAAGTTGAGCAAGACAAAATAACTTCTGAGCTTAAAGACCACTAATAGCGGAAATGGAATAGACATCCGAATATGTCATTATTCTTAAACATATATATTATTCTTCTGTAGTGTCAGATTAGTCTTGAACTAGAAATGTGGCTGATGCTGATCTGTGTACATAGTATAAATATTTGTCTAGCCTTGAGCACAGCAGATTTATTGGCAATCTCACAAAATCGTCTTTTTCTTGCAGTAAAATTTATTTCCAGGTTTAAAAGGCATGAACAATTTTTTTTGACAAGTTTGTATTCCCACCTTCATAAATGAGACAGCTTGTGTTCATTTTAGAATAAAAAATCTATAGTGAAGGAAAAAAATCCCACAACTGAAGAGAAATATCCCCACTGCCATCTCAGGGTAAATGTGTCTGCAGAGGGAGCTATTTTGAAAGAGATAGCGAAGAATACTTTATAACATCCAGTCTATCTTTGTGCAGGGGTACTTGGCTTCTTGCTTCTTAGCTATTTAGATGATACAAAGAACGCCAATTGTCCTCGAGGTTTTTTTTTTTTCTTTTCTCTTTTTTCTGGACATCATATGGACACTCTGGAATTCCTAGGTACACAATCATGATTATAAGAAAATGATAACTTTTTATAGCACTGATTATACTGCATGCCACTCTACCACTGAGTTTGCTTGGGTAATAGGACAGGAATACAGAAGGGTACATCATTCAAAACATATTGATGTCAATTACAAATGCCACTCATTTGGCTGTACTGTCCCCAGTGCAGGATTATGTGAGAGCTCTGAAGATCCTGTATAAAACCTGTCTTATAAATTCTGCATTTATAACTGCGTAGATACTCATACAGCATTCATGTGTATGTACCTGCTGTAGAATTTAGCGTAAAGTGACTACATTTTACTTAACCATCCAGCATTCATGTGTATGTAGCTGCTGTAGAATTTAGCATAAAGTGACTATATTTTACTTAAGCATCCATTTCAGAAATTCTGAGAGTCTGATAGTAATCCCTTACTATTAACTGCAGCACAGAAGGACTAAAACAAAGGCTCATAACTCTTAGCCTACATAGAAAATGGGCAGAGTTGCCATTAGGCAGTTTCTGTTGACTTATTAAAAGAAGAACCTAGATGATAAGTTTCAGCAAGGTCCTTAACCTCGCTAATGTTAGATGAAGAGGAATCCTACTTTTAACAGCTTCCCTGAAGTCTCTAACTTTGGTTAAGCTTCTTTAATACCTTAATACCTTCAGTTGAGCTTAGGTAGCCATCTCATTTTCATCACTACCTAAGTGAGTACTTTGAGGCCCACTGTAGAGAAGAGGATTCAGCTCTGTATCCTCTTTGTTCTCTGCTGTGTATGTGTTCATGCTGTATGCGTAAGAAAAGTCTCATAAGCAGAGCAGGATGGTAAAAAACTGAAAGGAAGGTGACAATCTAAGACATAACATTTCCAGTTTGAATTTCACTTGCTATGTTAAAAAACATTTTAATTAAAACAAAAAAGACTTCCCAAAATGACTGAGAACACATAAAAAATGTATTGAAAGTTTGAACTGACTCATGTTTTTCAGTATTCAAGGCAAAAAATGACTTTTCCAGTGCTAATGGGGCTTCAAACTGACATTGACATTTTAATGTATAAAGTTTAGCTTTTGTCACTCCTGTGTCTTCTGTCGATGGCTGAACAGACATTTAACATATTTAATGCTCTACATAATGCCACAGAACAGAGGCTGTTAAAGCTCTAATTTCATAGTTTAAAAGACTACTGTTGTGCTAATTGTATGGTAACTATAGATAGATAACTCCCGTAGTCCCTGTGCATAGCTGAGATTACTAGTACTTAAGGTCCTCAATTTTTTTATTCAGAGTTTTAAATGCAAGTCTCATTGATTTTAGGGAAGTTTATCTTAAATGAAAACTGCTGCATCTGTTATTATGGTTTTTTATCCAAATCTTCTTGAGTCAATGGGCATCTTCCTATGGACTTGCATGGATTTGGGATTTATGCTGTTGAAAAGGAAGGGTGCCCTTTCAGTTAAGTTTCAGAGAATGGGGCTCATGTCCAAATATGTTCAGACTTCATGCCTGGTCTTGGATTTATTCTCAAAAGAATATAAGCATCCAATGTTCAGTTTTGTTGTGTGTTGCACTATTCTGTCTCATTGCCCTTTCTGTAATAGAGAGATGATTACACTTTCATCAATTATTTGACTTGTCTGTCTGCAGGGATGCAGTTTAAAGCAGGTAAGTACTGATGTTAATGGCTAACTGATATTTTTGAAACCCCTATTCAGATACTGCCTAATCCTTTAAAAAGTAAGATCTCTTTAAGTTCTCAGTCTAAAGTTATTCACAGAAAGGGGTTTCCTAGGTCTTCTTAGTAATATTCAGAAACTTTTTCTCCTTTTTTCCCCCTTTTATTCCTTTTTTCAACTCTTTCTTTAAGGAGTATTAAAAGACAGTGAGGATAGTGGCATAAACAAGTATTTTACTTCATTAATTTAGTCTGCTTATTCAAACAGTATTATTATTGAAATAACAAGCTTTTTTTTTTTTTTAATAAATACTATCAAGCTGACTTCATGCTGACCATATAATAGTAAAGAAATATTCTTAAAATAGCTATAGTCTGATTCTCATCTCTACCACAGTACATGATAGTGTCAGAACTAGCAAAACATGGCTTTGAAAGCTGAGTAAAACACAAAAACATGGATAAAGAACCTGTTTTGAGATGTGAAAAGAAATAAAAAATATTTAAGCATAAGAATTGAAATTATTCAAAGCCCTCAGTTATGCATAAACACATAACCTGCAGTAATCCAATCTGTCATAAATGCTATCATTTTAAAGCAGTAACATGAAATTCTTTAGCTGATGATCATAAATCCGTCTATATCTGATCGTATGCTAGAAAGATCCAAAACTGATCTTCATGAGTGTATAACATGACCATAAATCAGGAATTATCTTTCGTTTTGGGCTGTTATGCCATTCATTTTCTGTATTATTTACTTCATTGAAAGAAGCAAAATTTTTAATATGCTATCGGAAAGAATATGAAGACAAACATAAAATGCAAAAGTGTAGATGAGGTGAGTGGGAAAAAAAATCAAAAGCAGAATTCAATATACCATAAATATTCCTTGTTATCTTGTTTCCTGATTCTCAAATAGTCAGTTTTATCTTGTTGGAAAGTTCTGGTCTGTGAAAAGCAAATGTTTTCATTAAAATCTGTTTATTTAGAATACAGTTCACTAGCAAATCAAGGACAGAATTACTCTTTGGGAGAGAGTCACTCAACATTGCAGCTAAAACACACATACCAAGGTACCGTTTTTCTTGGGTGTGGAAGAGTGAGAAGATTACATAAGGGAGCCAGTTTGAAATCCCTACTCAGCCTAATTTGGAGGAGAGAGATAAACTTAGGACTACTCTTTTCCAGATGAATACCCTTAACTATCAGTCCTAACATAAAATGACATGAAAGAAATCCTGTGTGCATGGACTAAATTGTACTCAAAAGTGTCTACAGAAACACCTGAAGCAGCAATGGTCATTCTAGCTTGAGGTGAAAACTGTTTCCCAGTTTATTGTATGGCTTCCCTAACAGAAGTAGGCAGCACTGCTTATGATGAAGTCTATAAGTACAGTGGGAAAAGCTCTCCCTAATATTTTTTTTCTTCCTTTGTCACTGCTGACATTTGGGAAAGTACATATTTTTCAGTTGCCATCCAGTTCTTACTATTCACCAGCCTTTCATGGGAATAACTAGGAGGAGAGAGAGAGAGATGTAAAAAAGGACACATGGAAGGCCACTAAAAGCTGTTCAATGACAGTACATATTGCCTCAAAGCTCAGTATGTAGTATTCCACCTATTCTTTCCTTCTGCATTGTTTTGAGAACAACAAGGACTAAAATTAAATCATAATAGTTAAAATTAAGAATTACGTGTTCTAGGGAAAGTGATGTTTTACTACTGCTATGGATGAGAGGAAGTTCTTACAGGTTCTCTGTAAGAACTGTCCATAACTTTGTCCATAACTCTTTAGATCTGAAATGTTAACAATTTATTGCTGTTTCACATTCATATGTAGTAGTTTTGTGAGGTTTTTTCCTTGGAATTTTGACAGATATACTCCTTATCTGTAATGGGCTCTGTACAAATCCCTCAATATGTTGTTAATATTTCTGCATGATTTATTTATACTATTACTTCTCTGTCTCAGTGTTCTCTTCCAAATTGTTGTTTTTATATTAACCTTTCCCGTTGACTCTCCTCTATCTAGAGCTGAGCATGGCTGCTTCCTTCATGCTATTGCAACTTAATAATATCACAAATATCGTTATGTCAAATGTAAAATACATCTTATACAAGAGATAATATACATATCTTACTATATTCTGCATCATTATATCACGATTCCAATATTTCTTTGGAAATTTCATCTAATACTAACTTATTCTTCTTTATAATGTTTCAAATTTGGGTGATTTTCTTAGCAATGTTTTTCATTCTTTAACTCCTATGATCTCATTTACTTACCTATGAAACTTTTTATACTGGCAAATTTTACTGTGAAAGGGATGTTGTGTTATGATGCTTCTTCTGAGGTCTGATAGATTTGGTTGCTGCTGGAGGAGCCATGCTTCTTAACTCTGCCTTTCGGTTTGATAAACAGGCTGCCATATGGGGGAGTTGTTCCTCCTGTAATATAGATGTGGTTGCAACTGGAGAAGACAGTTTCACATCATTTAGCTTTAGACTAATCAGGGAAATAAGTAATAGAAAAACCTCTTCTCTAGTCGAAAGTGCATCACAGTCTGGTATTTTTAGATAAAGCCTAGTTTGCTGGCAGATGGTAAACATTAAATTTACAGCTACTGGATTTTGCATTTGGGAAACGGTTCCTACAGGATATGCAGTCTGATTTTGCGAACAGTTAAGAATATGAGTGGGTCCGTTGATTTCAGAAGACCTAATCATGTGTGCAAAGCTATCCTTTTCCATAAGTATTTGTAAGATTGGGATTTAAGCAGGTTTTCTGCCTTAAAACAAAAATAAATTTAAAAAAAACCCAGAAAAACAAAACAAAAAAACCCCAAACCCATGTTATTATAACTGTGTTAGGCTAGAAAGGTTAGGGTAATGCTTTATTTTAGCATTCTATTTTGCTTCACACAGGAGGCCTATTAAATCACCAGTGAATCTGTTGTTTGTTTGGGGCTCTGTTTTAATTTAATTTCTTTGCATTCTCATGGCAATGTCCTTTTTACAAATATTGTTAGGCATTTAATAAGTAGGCAAATGCATGTAAGTTCCACTATGAACTGCTCAACTTAAAAGATACAATAGATTAGTCTGTGCTGTTGTCTTAAATTTAAATAACAAGATGCTGAAAGTGCTGGTTACAAATTCATTCTCTTTTCTCTGTTGTTCATTCAATGACATTTCTCTACATCCCTTGGTTCCTTGTAACAGATTGGTTAAAATCCAATTTAAGATGCAGGTTTGAACCATATTTTTTCAGTGATTTACACCTGTGGTCTAATGAGTTACTGTCTTTATAATTGTGTATTATATTTAAATGTAATGATTTTTTTGTCCCATTTCTCTTTCTCAAATAATCTTTTAGGAAAGGGCTAATTTCTGTGTAAAATCTTTTTATCCTTTTCATTTACTTCAGTGACAGGAAGAACATATAAATGTGAATATTCATGGCATAGCAACAATATAATTATATTGTCTTGTATTCATGACACAGTAGTAACATAGTTATATTGTGTTACATTGTTTCTATTATTAAAAATTATTACTTTTAGAGGAATATGGGCTTCTCTACCAGGCATAAATTTAAAACCTGAATTCTCCCCCTCCAATCCTCCTGAAATATGTTACAAATTTAGTCTATGAATTTTTCTCTTTATTTCCCAGAACGTTGACTCATTTTATATAAAAAATTTACTCACCATTAGAAGAAAATAATCCTCAGCTACAGTTGTAATAAGTAACACAGGATCCCTATAAAAGACACCAGGAAAACTGGTTTAACTAGTTTTAATGCATTCAGAGGAAATCATAGGCAAAGCTAATATACACTTTGTTATGCAACTTAACACTTTCCATTTTAAATGGAATTACTGGTTTGTGTTGCTGTAATGAAAAGGCAACATGTCTCAGAGATTCTGAGAGAAGCACAATTTCTTATAGAACTGTTGATTTAATGCTATGGTGGAAAGCAGCTGCACTGCCATCCTAAACAAACTGTGCAGGACAAGATGAAGGGACAAATTGTTCCCTGATTGTTGTATAGGTGATCAGAAGTTACCACATAAAAATCACTCTTTTATCATACAGTAACAGCAATACAAATTCACAACATTGTGATCACCTGCCTCTGTTTAGGACGTGCAATTCAGGAAGATGAACTGAAGACATCCCAGTGCCTGACGTCTAGTATAATTAATAGTATCAGGGAAGGAAAATTTGGTCAGGAAAAACATAGCTACAAAAAAAAGTAACTGCATATTAATAGAAAAATTCCATGGAAATAAGAATTGTTCCTTCCTTGTAAGAAAAGAAGCTTCCACCAATCTACGAAATTGAAATACTTAGTCAAAGGGTCAAATCTGATGAGTGGTTTCTTATGCTAGTACTTCGCTTAGTGCTGCCAGTTTAATTCTCACTCTATAGGGACATTACATTCCCAGTAGCTGCTACTTCAGTAACTGCTCATTCATAGTTAGCTATGCCATTCACTTGTTGTACATAGGAGCTTATATGTCATTTTTAATGGGTGTGCAGAAATTTAAAATGAGTCGTCTCTTGGTCGTAGCCTAGAACATAAACTTCAGTTCTCTTCTTTATTGGCAGACTGAAAGATAATCTGTGTCCAATGAAAATATACAAACATAGCCACACAGCATCTTCAAAGTTGCCTTTCAGTATGCAAAGGTGTGTTTTGTGAAATAAAATAATTCCTCACTTAAATTTTAAGCTACCAAACCTACTTCTTAGTGGGGTTGTATCAACATCATACACTAACCATTAGATTAAAGTATCATCATTACTTCCTCTTTTTAAAGAAACCTGAATGATTTAGATGTCATTTGAATTTGTCTCACTTTAGCTTATAGCCTTTTTGTTGTTGTTTTTTTATGACTTTTCCTTGCTAAATAAGTGAGTTTTTGTAATCACAAGGGTATTTTTACATTGCAATTATGTCATGTCTCAATCTTCTTTTTGCAAAACCTCAGCAGACTGGGGCTCCAAAGTCTAAAGAATAAGATTACTTTCATTAAATGTGTATGCCTAAAATGTAGTAGATATTTATCACCATTGACATTAAAGGGAGACCTAGAGGACTAACTCAGCTGCCTGCACTGGCAACATTTGAAAGTAGGGGCGATGAATACTATTGTTTTTTCTCTGTCATTTGCCTGAGTTGCTACATTTTTTGGCTTATCCCTCATTCACACAGATAATCTTTTAAAATAAAAACCTCAGAATGGATTGCAGTGTTCTTAGTAGGGATGAAGTCATCCCCCTTTTCTTACAAACTGCTTCCTCCTTATATATCCAAAGATAGCATCAGTCTATCACACTGGAGTCTTCTCTTCAGTTGCTCTAAAAAAACCCCAAACCCCTAGGGCTATTTTAGTCATTGGTTTGTAGGGTTCTGCCCTGCTACTCTCACATTCACATACATTCTGCAGCTATGGCTTCCATTCCTTGTTCCTGTATAAATCTGTGTATTGCTTTGGATAAAGAATTTTTGTTTGAAGAAAGAAGAAAATAATATTAAGTGGATTTGTATTGTGCTGCCTGGGTGTTTTATCCTCATTGGATCAGTAATCTGTAAGATTTATTATCAGTGATTTTCTATTTACTTTCAGATCGTTGATGAAAACATCCACTTTATAGCATGCTGAGCTTAGGACTGGAGCCATGTACTTCTTTATTCTATTATTAATTCTAAAAGTGTTTTTATCTGTGTCTTGGGTTTTCAGATTCTTTGGTCCAGTATCTTCATTTGTAAGATAAGGATAATTCTACTTTCTAACTCTCAAAGGCATGGTACCAGTAAAATACCATGACCTGGCACCAAAAAAAAAAACCCAAAACAAAACATTGGAAAGAGAGAAGAGGTGGAGAGAAGGCAGGAGGGAGTGAGATAAAAGTAATCCTACTACAGAAATGACTATGATGACTATGTAGTCCTATACTCAACAGAAGGTAGTTATGGTGTGGCTAGAGAGCATTTATACACGCTTGTATGTTTCTCCTATAGCCACCTTTTCCATCAGTTCCTTTTCCAGAATAGCAAAGCAGTAGGGATTTGTGCACTTATTGTACTTATTGCAATATTAATTATCTAGGCAATACCAGAAGAAACACTGACATAGACTTGTAGTAATTTCAGATAAAGTCCCTTGGTATTAAACTGTCAGAAAAGATCTGGGGTTTTTTAACCCAAATTCACACCATTTATTTCACTTGATTTGAAAAGAGTCTTAGGTTCTTCAAAGTTCTGTGTAAACAGGATTTTTTAAAAATCCAAATTGTGAAGTGAGGAGTTGGGAACCTGGAAGTCCAAGGGAACTTGGAACCTGACACTTTCAGATTTTCATCTCTCTGTGTAGCTGAAAATTTCTGCCAAATGGCATGCATGGATATGACCTAAAGTTTAAGACATTGGAAGCAATAGATATGGTACACTAACAAGAAACTAAAAATTCTCAAATCAGCCTATGAAAATTAAAATCCTTGTATCCATCTATCTTCTCACTGGAAAGGAGATTATGTATATTTAGGTTTATGCTTAATTTTTTATTTTCTTAATATATGTGTGTGTGTATGTTAAATATTTCAGATCAAGCAAACTTATTAAAAATCCACTGAGCTTCTGTCCAGGAGGTTGGGTATTTTCTTATTCTATCTTTCATTCTCAGACTATGCTCTGGTATTAGACAACACAGATAAATATATCCATGCACTGATGATACGTCTCTGCAGCTCTTTCTCAGGAGGCTATTAATACGATGAAAAATCTTGGATAAAAATAGGGAAAAAAAAGAAAAACTGTGAATGGGCTCAATGACCCACTTACAAAAATATTTGGTGACTTGCCATGAAATAGTTAGAGAATGAAAAAAGCACCATAAAAATTCCGCATCCTGTTGGGAATTCTGATGTCTTCAGTAAGAATATTGGTACAAAGACTTGTTGTCGCAGACAAATAGTGCTTGTGAGTCATTGCTTTGATCCCAAAGTAACATGCAAGCAAAATTGTCTCTTTACATAATGCAACAAATTCAGCAAATGATGACAAACAACTCACCAACTCACATAAAAGAACACTCACAATATCCAGGCTGCTTTAAAAGTTCCACTAATTGTTTAGGCAAATACCAATTACCACTAACTGTTTTACCGCTACTGTATACATTTGCAATGCAAAAGCAAAGCCCTCTCTATCTTACAGATGTGAGGATCTAAAATGGGGGAGCTTTCTAAAAGTACTCCAAGTTCTTTTGTTTTTGAATATTCTATAGTAAGCAGTGCTGGAAATTATTTATGGAGAGATTATTTTATATGTTTGTAGAGATGTTGAGATGTTTATCTGGCAGCCCTGCCTTTTAGTTCCTTGCACTTGATTGGATGCTCAAGTCAGACACTATCTCCATGGACCTTGCAGATGCCTGACTCCACAGCTGGGGTCTATTCTACAAAAATAAAGTATTTAATTTAGTAGTGCAACCAGTGGAGAAAGATAGGCATCTCTGAAGACCTTAGGAAAGACTGACTTTTTCTAATATAGGTTTCTCCTAAGTTAAGACAAAGAAACCATCCTACAGAAAGGAGACACCAGTGGGAGCCTTCCCCTTAGGAACCAGTCTGACTTGCATGCAGGTGCAGGCAGCATATAGAAACGGCTATTTCTCATCTTACCCTGGTAGTATTCACCCAAGATGTGGGAAACCTATTTTACAGACTTACTCAGCCCCAAAGGAGATATTCCAAGTGATGATAGACTCTAATCTTTCTGACAAACAGGGTAACTATTCAGACAGGCTAGAAAAATCATGGGGCCATAAGATGAAGAGGCAAAAGAAAGCTGTGTGCATGAATGATGAAAAACATTTAAAGAAAGGAAAATGATGGGATCTGAGTAATTTATTTATTTTTTTTTAAATTTCATTTGTATCACTGTTTAAATTCCCATGAGAAAAAAAAACAAAAACCAAAACCAAAACAAAGTAACCACAGTCCAGAGAGTAGGTTCTGCAACCTTCTCCCAGTTTAGCAATTTGGTTTTCTTACATTTCCTTTTCTAGCAATGAATACCACTCGATGGGTTGAAGTGTTTGACAAAAAACAGACTTTTTTTTTTTAATTGTTACTTAATGAACACTAAATACACACACACACACATATATATAAAAATTCCACTGGAGACCAATATGTACAGAAAACAATCATAGGGAAAAAAAATACAGTTCAAATTAAAAACAGGAAAGGGAATTACTTTCTGCATAATAACAGTAAAAAGTTATGCAGTTCTGCAAACACATATTTGAAATAATGTATTCTTCTACTATTTTTCATTTTATGATGAACATTTTGAATCAGAACAGACTTATAGAAACAGCATTTCTTTAAAATTGTCCCATGATGTAAGTTGGAAAATACAACTTAACATAAACTTATGGGATTTTCAAGAAAGACGCTTTGCATCATATTTACATCCAAATAAAACTAGAGCAGTAAGTAAAGCTAGGAACGTTGAATGCCATTGCTTATCCTCCTCTTTGTGCCAGCAATCTAGTGAATGAGTGCAATAATCCATTTACAAAATTAGCTGGTGAAATGCTTTGAATGTAAAAGACCATAAAATCCTGCTAGATTTGTAGGTATCTTCACTAAGAATGTTTTTACTGTCACAATATATGAAGCAATGGTAACAAAAAAGGGCAAAGAAGGGTAAAGAAAATACTAGAATAAAGAATAATTTTCATCTGTGATTGCTTTGTTTGTTCATGTGTATTAATTATATAAAGTAGCCTTCTGTTCTGTATCCAGGCAACACAAAATTGTTCCATTTTAATAGTAAAGTATGAAAGTAAATAATCATTTTCATAGGCACATACTGCAAAAGAAATAAATGACTGGTTTACCCTTCTGTTAAAGGTAAAGAGAAGCAAAAAATACATTTTTTAATAAAAAGTCAACAATAATTAGATTTACTAAAAACTTTCAACAAAGTACAAGCATAAATATGAAAATGTGCTTTAATTTTGTCTCTAATAGCATAACATGAAGAGACTTTTGTACAAGGTTACCCTCACTTTTGCTTCTCTTCATTGGGAAGAATAATTTCATTCCTATCAATACTGTATGTAGACAGATCAGAAATGGCTACTTCTGGGGGTCCAAATATGAAAACAAATTCACAACTTTTTTTCCTCAGATTATTTAATACTTAACACTTTATTGTCAGTATTGTTTACAAGCAGGATAGAGTGGAGAGAAAAAAAATAATGTTCTGTCTAGTCATTCCTTGATATTCTTCCTTCTGCTGAGTAATAATCCAGGGACAGATAACATGCAGTGTTAAACAAGTGTGTTTAGTGTGGTTAATGGTAACTTTTTTTGTTAACTTTCAAAGGACTGAGAGTCTCTTAATTTTAGGTTTATGTTCTTGAATACATGATAGTAGGGACACATATGAGGTATGAATATGGTTTAATTTTGTGCAAGCACTTTTCCTCTCTTTTCTTCAAGCTTATGAATTCCTGGAATCAAAGGACAGAAGCAACCAATCATCTCTGGCTTTCTGTAGAAACCAGAACAAAGAGCTTAGCCAAAACTGCAGAATGTGAACTCCTAGTCTTCAGAACTGGTTTCTAAATAAACAATTATTTCTGTTACATTCTTTGGTTGAAATTAACAAATAGAAAATTATCATTTTTATAATACTATTTTGAAACATTCAAAACATGTGTATTGAACAGTTTCTAACCCTTTTTTTCCTCTCCAAAATAACATCTGTTGTGTGGCCAGAAGAATACAGGATGGAAACAACAAAGTCCATGTACTCAACATTTACGTTTCATAAAATAAGGTGTATATGTGCAAATCCAGAAGCAATTTCAGCTTTTCTGTATATTTAATATATTTTTTAGGACTTTCTGTCAGACCTTCTGAAATTATTCTTCATAGCAGAAAATGTATCTGAGAAGCCTGAAAAGCTTTGATTAAATTTGATTATAAATCAAAAAATATTCATTTCCTGGACCCATTCTGACGCCTTCAGATTCTTTAATATAGTAAAAGATTAAGTCTGAGTTTATCTCACCTGAGTAACCCACCTAAAGTCTGGAAATGGTCATACTACCCTTTGTAAAATACTTCCTTATTTTCTTTTGCTGCAGAGAAATTGCTTTCTTCACCATTTATGCCTGGTACTGTTGGGTGATAATTATTATATTCTCACAACTATTTTGCTAGATTTTGAGCCCTACAACCTCTCAGCTTTGCTTGTTTTGTAGAGGAACTGAATTAACGTCAACACATTGAGGATCATTTGGAGTAGAAATTAGTAAAAACTCGTATCTTTTACTAGTGATACATTGACTGTGGGTGTATCAAGAGTGTTTGCTGCTTTAATGCATGCCAGTTAATGCCAGAAGGAGAGCTGGATTGATTCTGCAGGAATAAGATTCATGTGGGAGATTTTGATAGCATGTTTCATTTTTTGTAAAAGAAGTGGTAGTA
The DNA here is from genome assembly GCF_035582795.1 of Mycteria americana. Taxonomy (NCBI): domain Eukaryota; kingdom Metazoa; phylum Chordata; class Aves; order Ciconiiformes; family Ciconiidae; genus Mycteria; species Mycteria americana. Next base: position 143,358,670 of record NC_134365.1, read on the forward strand.
CAAATTAGGATGTGAAATACCATAGAATTGAGAAGCATGTTACCTGCTGTCACAACCTTACCTAGCCCCGACAGGCGGCAGCAGACTTTCCAGCCATCCCCCTGACCTGCGCTGCTTCCCAAGAAGAATGTCTGTAATTTCCATAATTTCCATCTTCCTCCTAGTTTCTTTGGAGAGCAGTAAGTGACCACCTCCTTCCCTGTTCTTTCAACACCACTTTGCTGGATTGGAAGATGAGTCCCATCTGATACACTTCTGTGGGTGCTTCCCTTGCTTGTCCTTGGTGACACATATCAGGAGGTGCTGAGGTTGTGCTTGCTGTGCCCTTAGAGATTAGTCCCATTAAACTCCTTCTCTTGTTGGTGTGAAGAGTGATTCCTTCAATGGCAGTTCAGAGCAGGAATGCAATCCAGTGTTTGAATTTGCCCCAATAACTATAGAAGATTTTATGAAGATTAATCTTCCTTTGCAAAAATTTACCCCTGTAAGTAGGAACCTCCTACTATTCGTATCTCTGTCTGAGAAGCCAAATTCTCGATACTGTTATGAATATTTTCTAGCAACTGATCAAGGATTTGTGTTACTTTGTTTTTGAAATGTATCGTTTTGAGTACAACGGCAGTGCGCATTGGGGAGAAGAGGGGGAGGGTATCCCCAAAACTCACCTCTGAGAGTAAAGGATTGTCACTGCACGATTTCCAGTAGTCTCTCAGAAATCAGCAAAACTGAATCCATCCTGAAGAAAAAATGAAGAGCTAGAGCATAATTTGGGGATATTTAGAAATGCCAGAATGTGTTCTAAAGCCAATTCTAGTCCAATTTCTTTATTCCAGTATTTCTAGCTTTCTCCATGATATTAAAATCACTACATGGATATGTAAACATAAACAGTGTAATAACTAAAACTATCAGATTGAACAAAGTAAGTTTATCCAGAGATTCATAAAAAATGATTTTTAAAACTAGAGAATAATTCATTATTGTTAGCCTTTATAATGATTTAGTGCTATAAAGCATATATTATTAATTAGAGAAGTAAGCACAGAAGAAAGCACCAAAACCCAAAAGCAAGTACAAATATACTAGTGGGGAAAATCCCACATTACGTGGAAGATTAAATTAAACAAATATAATTGTCATTTCCTTTTCTAAATTATAAATGTAATAACTGAAAATCTAATTCCTCCCTAAGGCCCAGAGTAATTCTATTAGGAAGCCATTATATACTACTTAAGAGAAGGTAGTTTATGTGATGCCAATGAAATGATGCATATTGTAGCATGAACCCAACTACCAACAGGTGACTTTTGTATGAAAATGTCCAAAATGTACATGTTGGTTCTTTCATCTTATTTTTAATGATAAGCTTTAATTCACCTGTTATTACAACTTTAATAAGGACAAAAAAATCAAAGAAAAACACCAAAGATATGAATAATTAGATACAAAGACATAAATACTGCCAGATAAGTAAAAAGTGAACAATGAGTAGGACAATATCCCATCAGGACCATGTGTCATAGAGTAGTTGACTTAAGAAGTCCTTTCCCCCCTCTAATTTATTTTTCTGGTTATATTGTTATTTATATATTATATTTTTATGACCATATATTTGTGATTGATGCTTATATATACTATGATTGAGAATAAGCCTAACTGAATGACATGTAAAATTTTCAAAGCGATACTTAATTTAAAACTAAGAACTGCAAAGTTGAATGAGGAGTATATATATCTTCTAAATCATCAGATATTGGTCAAAATTGGTACAAAATAGCAAAAATATTTCACCTGTTATGATAATGTAGTAGGGCAAGACTGATCATGACCTTCCAAATTTATTCAGAGCTTTACAGAAAACTTATAAAATAATGTGTTAAAACAAAGAAGTAACTCCATGTTTTCACTGATTTGAGCATAACATATTATCTTCAAATCTCTTTTTTTTTTTCAAATTGAAGAAATGCCTCAGTTTACCAAAAAAGCCCATCTAATTTATGACTTCACTTTATGGAAGTCGTTTGGCAAACATCATAGTTATAGATATTTAGTTTCATGTTTCTCTAGGAATGCTCTAACTTAGAATTGTCAAAGTATTCTTTAAAATACTTAGGATCTTTGTGTGTAAATGATTGGATTACTGAGGCTATGGAAGTGATAAGAAGGGGTTTATACTTGCTTCTTTCTTTCTGAGAAGAGTAATTGTGGCACATAATAGTTCTACTGTCATGGTAAACTTCTCCTTAGAAACACTAATTCAGAATACTCCGTGTGTTTGAATGTGTAGCAGAATTGATTTGGTTCACTTTGTTAGAACTGTGAATGCTGAGGCACATTATTTAAATCCATTTATTTCTCACAGGGGATTCATCATGTGCAAAGCGAATCTGAGACAATCTATTTTAATATATTCTGTGGACTTCAGTGTCAAAGACTTAGAAAAGATAGTTTTGTCAAAAACCTATTTAAAAAAAAAAGAAAGTAAATTTGCATATAGGACTTTTTCCTAACAGAAGTCAACCAAAAAAACCCAAACAACTGAGTATATTACTAAGAGTTCTAGAAGTCTGTTCATGCAATTCCTGAAATATTACCTTATCTTATTCGAGACTTCTAAAGGTCGATTTTGAATAGTAGATGGAGACAGAAGTGCATGAGTACTTTTATCTTTCTAAAAATTTCATTTTAGCCATTTCTGAAGCTGTTTAGTAGACCACTCAGCACAGGCAACATGTACGAGACATGAGGGAAGGGAGATGCAGTGGCAGTGTTACTCTCATCTGTGGCTTCTGGCATTGGAATCATTCCTGAGGGCCCTGTAAATCAGTGAAAGAATGAAGTTTAAGCTTTATCACAGCCTAGTTAGCCCACCTGTAGCTGCAGGGTCATAGGGTCTAACTTTGGGATACAGACACCTAAGACATCCTTACATGTAACCAAACTTGTGGTGAAAAAGATTAAGTACACCCACATGTGATCCTCCTGAACACTACCATTTTGGTAAATTCAGCAACAGAACTCATCACCTTTGCAGTCTTGTTTACCAGTTAGCTTCGATTAAACACAAAATCAGTTTAACCATTTATCAAGCATGTTAAGAAGGAACAAAAACTAGAATGCCAGAAGATATTTTATTTTTCTTCAAGCCTTTCTTAAAAATTGATTCCAAAGGAAATTTGGTATTGGCATATGCCAATATCCTCTGGCATAAAAAAAAGTTACACGTTCTATGTAATCTACTGCTTGAATACATCATGGATATGTTTAAGTGTGATACGTTGCCCATATCCACTGACAGGGTTCTTCAGCAGGCATTTTAGATGTTGCACAGGGAATTTCATTTTAAGGGAGCATTTAGTACAAAAAACCTAGTGGATCAAGATAAAGAATTATGAATCATTTACTCTGGTTGAAAACCATTTGTGCTACGCCTTTCTCAAAGGGGTCTGTACAGTATAATTATTATTAATTTTTAGAAGATATATAAGGAGTATGTACCATAAAAAGACTTTTAATGATAGTCTCACTTTTCAACTTTATTTTTGGCTCCCAGGAATTTTATTAAAGGTTTTGTCAGTGATTAGTCACTGTCAGACTAGCGAGTGGTAAGGTTCATTTCTCCCCAGTCCCTTTCCTTAGTGCTTTGTCAAGGAGCTGAGCATTTTTCATATTATTAAGGATATTACGAATTCTAGTCAAATATTATCAAAGAGCTGATTTGTCTAATTTCTCAGAAAATCCTACTGCATGTTACTGAGCTTTTAGAACAGCATGCTACTTAGTTTATAGGTTATTGACACCATACTTCATAATGGTATGCACCACAAATAAATAACGCAAAGGCATTATCATTTTTTTTTCAATACAGAAGTCAGAATGTAATTAGCTTCTCAGAACAACCATTTGTTAAAATTAAAATAATGCAACATTCCTGCTCATTTTTAACAATTCACTATTAACTTAAAAATATGTACTCACGGTCTGATGATTTTAAAATCCACGGCACCCCACATCATGAAAAGCTCAACTCTTATGTGAGCCTAAACATAGCATTATTTATGATGCAAAATAAATGTTTATGAATTTTGTTTCACTTACTAATAGAAATTTTTTGGAAATTAAAATCACAATGGAAGGTAGAGAAATAGTGCAAGTGCTTTATTTGTGCAGAGTCAACTTAGCTTTTCTCTCAGTACCATATGTGCTTGTTTTCTGTGCTTATCAACAATGAGCATTTTGCTTCTCTAGTGTTCAGAGTATGTTTTTGAAGGTACTGTCTAGAATTGATCCATAACCAATTGATGGCTCCCTCACAGGGCACTGATGAGTGTCCAGGCTTCAAGCCAACCAAATATTAGCAACACAAAATCTCTTTCCTGAAAGAAGGGTCAACTTAGATGCTTTCTTCATCATAGATTAATGGGCACTGATGCACTAGCTTCTGCCTTTCAAATGCTGCTTAGTGAATAATAGCCGGTGCACTGGGCCAGGTACAGTTGTATTCCAGTTCTGTGCCTGTAAGCATGCTCTTCTGTAAGCATAAGAAAGGAAGCAGCAGCAGCCACAAATAACTGGACTGAGGTTTGTCGACGTATAATGAGGTGCTCTGCTTATGACCAATGTCATTCTCTCAAGTTAATGGTTAAAAAGAACTTGCTCTTTAAGTGTTATTCTTCCTTAAAGCCCTAAACTCTGAAACAAATCATCATGAAAAAAAAACTTCTAACTGGAAAATGGGGAGTTTGTTCTTTTCATCTGCTTAGTTACATAGTTATTTCCATTCTAACTAAAAAAGGATAACTTTAATTTTAATAGGCTTTTAATTCTGAAGCTAGTATTTTGTATTCTCGATGTATGATATTTTGCTTTCTTTTAATATTTCCAGCTAAAAAAAGAAAAAAAAGCACAGTTCATTTTCAGTTTTATAGTCTAAGCTGTCTAAATGATATAGACTGCTAGTTTAGGAGAATGGAGTTTATGCCTGAGAACAGGAAGCAACACAACCCAATAAGGTAACTCATTATGTCTGCTTCTTGCAACTGAGAATGGTGCTTAAGAGGATAAGACAGTTGTCCTTGGAGCAGAAAACACCTGAGACCATTGCTAATGATCACTTGTTAACCATCACCCTCTTCCAAGTGGTCAGTCCTTGTAAGAAGTTTGCCATTTGAAATCACTTAGCCTTTTATAATAGATTGATGATGTCAGGCTACCTATTAGGAAAATATTTTTTATTAGATGCTGCATCCTCTTCCTTACATTGTCCTACTTTTTGCATTTAAGAGTGCTTACCTGTGTAAGTAGTCCATTTGAACTAAACAAATTTACTTTTTTTTTTTATGATGTGTCTTGTGTGGTATACTAGTTGTTCAATATGTGTTACTTGTCTGCTTTCTGATATAGTGCTGGGTATGTTAGTTGTTCAATATGTGTTACTCCTCTGCTTTCTGATATAGTGCTGCATTCATTCTTCCAACTATGCATGCAGTCTTAAGCTAAAAATGAGACACACAAGAAAAATGTGAACAGAGGCACAAAAATTCAACTTCCTTTGAGGGACATACATTGTGGCTTGGGGATGAGATCATAACTAACCTTTGTTTTCCTGTTGATAGTGGGGCCACTCTCCTATCAGATCAGCTCACTGTCAAGTCACAATTTGTGCCAGCTACCTGCATGTCACTGAGAAATTTTGGATGCTTTTTTGGTCACTGAAGATTTTTCCCAGATCATCTGTTCTGTGTGTTCCAAGGAGGATGAATGGTGTTGATCCATAAATGCCTAGGACAGTGTTAAGGGTGTTATAGACACAGCTGCAAGAGGCCATAATTAATCCCAAACTGAAGTGACCCTTGCCAGATTTTTTCTTTTTGTTCTGCATGACTCTTTTCCCACTATAGGGCCAATGCAGAGAATGAGCATTATCCTGCTTCCGTTTCTTTGCCATACACTGAATCCTTACACTCAGCTCATCTCCCTGCAAGAAGCTCCATGAGCTGGATATTACGTGTAGGGTATCTGTTGCATAAGTATGCATCTGTCTTGACTTTACTGAATTCACAGAATCAAGGCCGCTCTGCTGTGTTTATTAGATAACATAACAGTGTTGTTTTATGTATTTAGTTATTTAGTTTATTTATTTACAGAAAAATACAATTCCAAGTGTCTTTCCACTGGAGGTAGTGGGCATGTATCTAATTAGTGTTTCAGGTCAAACAAGTTGAGTGAAAAGGATTGTAGGCAATGGGAATAATGCACTCACATTGGCATGCTAATGGCCCTTATCTAATATGTACAAAATGCTAATTCTATGCAAAACCTCATTTCAAATAATTCCATTTAGTAAAGACAAAGTGATTAGTTTTGGTGCTGCTAGTTGTCATCCAGTTCTTACATAAGACAGAAAAGAGCAGTATTCTTACTGGAGAAGAGGTGGCTATGGCATAACAAAATAAAACTGGAAGTCAGAAGATATATGTCGGTGCTGGTGACTACTTCCTAAACTGCCAACAGGATTCACTGGAGGGCCACTTGGGGTGACTTTTAATTTGGTTGAATACCAAACCGAATATTTGGCTTAAGAAGACACCTTCCTTTTTTCAGAGGTAGTAGTACCATTGTACTGACAGCCTATTGACCAGTAGAGAAATTTGTGTTTCAGTGAGCTTCTCTACAGTTCAATGGAAACTTATGGGTTTACAGTGCAATTTTATTTCTCTTAAAACTAGCTTTATATAAAACCAGCAAAAACTGTTGGGTAACTTTGTTTTAAATACTAAACAAAAAATAACCTAATGAAGTTCCTAAGGTTGTGAACCCTTATTTCTCATTTTCACAACGACTTGTAAGCAGTTGGTTTTTGACACCAGCATATGAATGCAATAATACTGTCTGCTTGATCACTTGGTGTTTTTCCTAGCAACAAAAAATTACGCCTAATTTCCTATAACTCTTTTATTCAAAAGATTCCAATCTTTTGAAGCTGATAATTAAAGATAAAAATGCCCTTGCTGTTTTTATGGCTGGTTCCCATTTATGTCATGCAGGTTAACTTTCCTGTCATTTGTAGGGGCAAACTTAATATCTTTGCTTGTTGTTAAAATATGTAACTTTTTTTTCTGTGTCCTATTAGGTTTTCTCTATTACAGATGACCAGTTAAAGATGTTGTTTCTTCATCATAATATCAATCATTTAGTTGAAAAAATCAAAAGTATATTAATTTAGTCTTAGTTTCATGTAGGTTTCATCTACATTTTATAAAAATAATAATAAAAAAAAATCCAGCTTTCATAGACCTACAGCACACCTCTTCTTGATGAAATAGGCACTTCTAAAAAGCAACCAGATGCTTTAGAAGTGAACATCTGTGCCACAACTGTAGAATAATGGACTGGGTCTGGCTGGGATAGAGTTAAATTTCTTCAGAACAGCCCATACAGTGCTGTGTTTTGCTTTTATGGCTGGAGGTGGGCAAGAGGTTGAGTGAGTAAGCGAGTCGGGACAGCTGACCCAAATTGGCCAAGGGGATATCCTATGCCATATAACATCATGCTCAGAGGACATAACATCAGAGGAAGAAATGGGGCGGTTTTGGCTTCCAGGTAGCTGTTGTTCAGCGACTGGCTAGGCATCTGTCTGCCTGTGGGAGGTGGAAAGTGATGTCCACTCTCCTTCAGTTGTTTTTTTCTCTTTCTTTCAGCTATTATACTGTCTTTATCTCAACCCACAAGTTTTCCTGTATCTGTTCTTCATATTTTCTCCTCGTGTGTTTCGGGGAGGGGGGGGAGGGGCAGTGACTGCATTGTAGCTTTGTGGGTGTTTGGCTGCTGGCCAGGGTCAACACACGACAAAAAAGTAGTGGCTCACTCAATTGTTCTTCTGTGCTCACAGTGCATTTCCCTTGTTAAATACCTTTTGATTTGACCATCTAGATCAGTGATTAGAGAATATTTTCAAAGCGTAGGCTGATTGAGTACACCAGGTATTTGTCAGTCTCTTCTCCAACACACACAACTTTTTTTTTTACCTTTTTTTTTTCCCCCTAGTAATAAAACCCTTAAAGTGATTGACTGATTTTAGCTTGTTTTGTTTTGGTTTTAATCAGCCTGTTTATAATGCATTCAACAATAGCCTTTTTATTGGACCTGCTGTTTTATTGTATTTTGTGTAATGGCAGGTTTAACTTGTGAGTATTTGGATAAATAGTAAGTAAGAAGACAATAGATCAATGAATATGTTCTGCAATGTTTTTTGCTGTCATCTTTATTTACTATTTTTAAAAAAATCTACATTCATAACAATTGGCAAAAGCTTCTTCAGTGACACGATATATAGGGTTATGTGCTACTCATCATGATTAATGAAGATAGAACTGAATGTTAAGAATGTCTTCAATCTCTAATGCTTTAGATAACATTCCTTGGCCTAACCTTATTGCACAATAGTTTCAGAGCATTTTACAATGAGCAAGGCAAATTTAAAAGCAGTTAAGGTGTCATGTACAATTTTCAATTGGATTCTTTAAAACTATTTCATTGTAGAAATATCATAATGGCTTAGCTGAAAGAAACTTGTTGACCTCCCTAGTGCTCTGATAAATTTATGCTCTCTAAGAAGCTTTTCACTGTTTAGAAAGGTCTATAAAAATAGATTTTTAATCTTGTTACAATGCATCCTATTGTCTTTTCTCATTCTTTTCCCCCTAAGAGTTCTTATAAACATATGCTATCCAGGACATTTTCAAAAGGCTTTTATGTATTTAAAACTAGATATTCTCCTGATTTGTAAAGAACACACTTTAGATTTCAGTACTGAAGCAATATAGAAACAAATAATAATATTCTCATTTCACTCTCCCTCTGACCTATTCTTTTGTACTGCATGTGGTAATGAGATGTTCTTTCTAGACAAGCAGATTTAGGTTTTGTATTCACAACAGAAGTAATCTGAAAGAATCCATCAAGGTAGAATCATAAGAGACTGTTTTCTTGCTTAAGCCTGAGTTAGAAAATTGAATTAAAGACATCACTATCCTTTATATTTTAACATAATCTATTGACTCATATGAAAACTGTAAGCTGAGTTGTCTTCACTATGTTTTTCTCTTCACTTTTTATATCTTGAGTTAAAATTTAAATGAGTGTTATCTGGAGCTGGGTAGGGTAAGTAACCATAACAGGCAGAAATTTCTTTCTGTGACCACTACTTTAGAATAGCAGGCCATACTACTGCTTGAGTTGCTGAATATTAAATAATTTGCTTTGACAGTAGCACCTGCAAATTTCAAACCATTTTGCAGGTGAAGGAAAAGCATTATTGTTTTGTTTTCAGGACGAAGAAGTATCTGTGTAACATTATGTCTGCATAGATTCATACATGGCCACTCCACAGTCCTCGCATTTGTCTTCATCACTAGATAGCTGTCTCAGACTCGCTCTGCGCAGAGTGAGTCTGTGCAGCAGTGATGCTTGCTCAACTTTGCATGGGCCATTCACACTGCAGGAAAAATTCAGCAATTTTTTTTTCCTGCTAAATGTGTGCCAAGGACACTATCACTCCATCTCACATCCCACCATCTTTGCAGAAAAATTTAAACAGTACTGTTAAAGTTACCCATCGAGTCAAAACAAAAAGGAATATACAGTTATATTGATGCCAACCAAAACATAATCTAGCCAAGCATCTTGTCTCCAAACACCGTTGGGGCTGTTTGGGGACTGTTAGGGAAGGGTAAGCATAGGACAAACTTATATGATAATTCCCTCTAATACTCCTCTGTCCTCCAACTATTTATATCTCAGGGACTTCCTCAACCAACTGTGGTCTCTATGTACTCAGTAATCCCCAATGGATTTCATTTCACATTTGAACAATTTAACATTTGAGCTCAGCAGGTACACTTTTACAGTGGTAAATGTGATGTGTACAGACAAAAGCTATTAGAAAATATGAAGACTGCTATATGCTTGCTCTTTGCTCTTTGCTTTAAAAAGGCCCTACTCTGGCATTTCACAAATGAAAACAAGAAAGACATGATTATGGTTCAAAGCATAGTCTCTTGTATCTTATTTATATTGCTTATGTCATATTTCTGATCAGATGCTGTACAAATTGATCTTATTTTTGAGAATTTTTCCTGACAAACAAATTGCAGCAGGCTATAGAGTCTGGGCAGCAGTTGAGACATAAAGACAAAAGAAATGTGAAACCAGACAATACAGCAGAGGCTCAAAAAGGAGGAGACAAATTAAAATGCACTAGCTTGTTGATTTTGTACAGATTTCCTGATTAATTTCTCGTTGTGATAGCTTGGCTGTTCAATGTGCCTTATTAAGTTTGGCATTAGTTTTTATGTAAGGGCTATGTGTCAGAAATTAAACATTTTGTTTTTAAGAAAACCTGTGATGGGCAGAAGAGGAGCAAAAGTATTTCATTTGCAGTGAAGAGGGTACCTCATTTCAAGACATACTTTTAAAATAGATTTCATTAGCTACTAAAATGTATGATAGAATGAGGTTTAATATTTCATTATTTATATTTTTCCAACTTAAATGGGAAAAAAATCAGATATAACTAGTTAACTTTCTGCTTTGTGGTTTTATTTAAATCTTAAGTCAGTGGCATTTACCAGTACCAAACTGTATTTGTAAATTTTGATACTATTTTGAACCAGTAAGAAAATACTGGCTTTCACATACCAAATAAACCTTGTCTGTTTCCACTGGGAGATTTTATACTATCTACTGCAGCATAAATTTAGAAAAAAAAAAAAGCTGTCCTAAGAGTTACTAGAGTAGTGCAAAATATTCCTCCTTGAGAAAAGGAAATATTTTTTTATTTGTTTGTTTGTTATTATTGAAAAAAGTTACTGAAGTACCCCACCTGCAAAAAATCACAACAGGGGAATCTATTGCATTTGTAGTTTTCTTAGCTTCCCCTTTATAAGTTATAAGTTTCTAATAACTTATAATCTATTACAGCCTGGCATGGACTACAGACAATGATGTTTGCACCCATGTGATTATGAATGTCAAATGGAAAATTTTAAGATTAGAATTAAATGACCATACAGCAGCTCATATTTAAACTCAGAAAGTAAGAGAAATGAAGTAAATATTTTTGAAAAATATAATGTAGCACAAGTGGTTTTGATCATTGTTACCACTGTTCCACTCTTCACGTAGAGCAGGCAACTTACTTCCATCACACATGCCTTTATTAGACAAGCTTTCCTTTACGCCTGGTGTTGGTACTGGAATTCAGATGTCATTGCCAACCAGTGTGGAAGGGATAAGTAAGGAAGCAGTGGAAAAAAAATCTGAAGGCAGAAGTGTAGCTCGGTGTTTAGTCTCCTGCTTCCACTGCTTTGGGAGCAAATAAACAGAAAAGAGAAAGAGAGAGAGAGAAAGAGAGAGTAAAGAAAAGGCACAAAGCAATGGAGGAACACTCACAGCTGAAGTTTAGGCTTTCAGCCAGCCATCAAATTGATTTGATATGGATTAGGCCCAGGGGCCAAAATACGAAGATAAAGAATGGGTTTTTCCTGCAGTGATATAATACTGGGTATTAATGTGTGGGAAATGGCAAAGAAAAGTTGTCACAGCATTTTATATTTTGAAAAATTTTAAAAGAATGAGAAATCAGTAGATAGGAATAAAATAAATGCAAACTGCTACAAGATTGCAGTTATCTTGGTGATTGTATTTATCTCTAAGGCTGAAGTTATAGTTCTCAGGTCATAATTTACTGTATTTAACTTAATGGGGTTTTTTTCTTTGTCTTTGTTTTTTCCTAAGTGTATGTATTTTAATTATTTTTTCTGTTCTTTTTAAAGTGAATTTAGTATTCATGCCAATGGCTAGGTTAGTAATTCCTGAAAGATAAAACCTCCCTTTTTCTGAACAGCTACTTCAGAGCAAAAAAGAGCAATGAAATATGTCCTCAAATGGAAACAAATTCCTCTTCACTTTCTACTGGTTAAATCCAGGAAAACTGGAGTTAAATTAGGGGAATCATTCAGTATTTTCATCTCCATAGCAGACAGAGCAGAGTCTGCCCTTTTCTCAGTCTATCTGTCCTGAGCAACAGGAGCCACAAGTACTACAGATGACTTTATTCTCTAGGTAGGAACTGATTTCACCTAAACTTGCCTAAAAGGTAGGTGTCAGGTCTAAGCTGGTCTTCTACATTTGTCTATTTTCTACAGAGAAAGAAAATTACTTTGACGGGAATTCATCCAATCCAAAGCTAGATGTCTAAAAAACTGAAGCTACTTTTTCAGGTTTTTTTTTGTCTCTCCACAGTAGTGTCAGATTAGTACAAAAAATATTAAATTAGACACAGGGTTTTCAGGTGGCTAAAGTTAACAGTGATCCATTCATCCTTCCATATCTCCTCTGATCTGGAGCTCTACGTGACACAAAGATGTCAGTTATGACTGATGTTGCATGTTGACATACTCATGCTATTCTCCTCAAACTATCTATTCAATGCCCATAAATCACCACATAACTTTCAGTTGAAAATACTTTTGTCTAAATATTAGGATAGATTATATTCCAATATCATATTTAGTATACGTGAAATGCTTTATAGTTGTTAAGCAGCCTACTTAATTATTTGCATATCTGGAAATGGTCCACAGCTGAAATGTAGCACCACCTGAACCTGCTCCTTGCAGATTGAAATTCTGTGGTTGGAACAATGTAATTTTGACCCTGAGCATGTCCACACTAGCTTTTTAATTCAGATCAAGAGTGCATTTCCACAGAAAACCTCAGTTTTGTCACCACCTTCATGCACATTGTTTCACATTTCAGAGAGGTTCTGTAAAGTGCAGCCTGGACCCTTCCAGGTGAACCTCAGGTGGGAGATGTGCTCCCCCTTATGCACGATATCCACCAGTCGTCATTCATGTAGCCCATGAGACCATACAAGAGTTAGGCCGTAGTATAAAACAGTTTGTGAAATGTGTACAGTGTGGACGTGAGGTCCAACTATTCTGTTCTAGACTCCCTCTTGCAGGTCTACACGGCATGCTAACATAGGGGTGACCTCCATCCATGAGACAAGGCTGGAGCTGGACAGAAGTAAACTGTCTGGGTAGATTTTATAGATATTGGCCCCTGCTGTTTGTCACTGTGGGTCCCCAGACAACTTTTTAGTAGTCAAGGGGAAATACCACCACTGGTTTGTTGGGGTTTGTTTAGTCTTTCAGTCAGATTTCTGTGGCATAGTGGGAAAACCAATTATAAAGATAGACCTAGGGATTTCCTCTTGTGTAAGTGGGATCTAAAGGAGCTCTGTGTGTAGCTTTATGTCTTCCCTGCGTTATCAAACCAGTGCAAGTGACAGCATGTAGCTTGTGAGTCCATTCATTTTAAAGGCTATGGAAAAAGAAAAATCCCAGTAATTTCCATTTGTAGTCCTCTTCCTCCTTGACTGTAGCTAATCTAGTAGGTTAAACTAAAGCATTCATCTAGAATGCTTCCATTAATAGAATCAGAGAAAAAGAAATAGAACTGTTACTTCAGAAACCTCAATTTAAAGAAGCATTACCTTTCTCTTCATGAAAGAGTGTAGAAAAAAATGAGATGCAAGATTAATTACAAGTAATACAGCAAAACAAATCAAGAATTATGCATTTTTATTTATTTTTTAAGAATAAATGATCATAAGGAAAAACAGCTCAATTCATGTGGCTTAAATCAAATCAGTATCAAAGCAGTTTATTAGTTTATTAATGACATATAACTAACTGGCAGTCAGTGAGCTATACTTTCAGGATCAATATCAGCAATACAAAAGATAAACTACAATACTAGACACTTAAGAAAGGTTAGTAAACAGTTGCAAATTTCTAAACACCCTTCTATAACTAATCCCAAAAATTTCTAATCATACACACAAACGCACAAAGCTAGGTGTGCATCAAGCCACCCCCAGGCTGTGTGGGTCACCAGCAGCCCCATCAAGGGGGAGTGGAAGTTGCACCATTCTCCATGTGGGGCATATGGCTGCTCCAGCATCAGATGAGCCACTGACACTCCCAACCACCCACCGACCCACACCAAGAAAAAAACACCCCACAAGTCTCCACACACACCAAGGGGGTCCCTGTGTGCCAGCCCACGTGGACAGCCCCTGGCTGGGTGCAGGGACCCCACAGGAGGGTGCTCTGTCCAGCCTGGAGGGAGTTTGTGATGTTGGTGGCCACTCCTTGAAATGTCAAACCATGTCCAGCTGCTGCCCTCTTCCCACCTCCCTCTCTCTACTTTTACAAATTACCATGCTTCTTTTGCCCTTATTTTCAAGCTGACCTTTGCTTCAGAGGACTCTAATTCCCTGGTTACTACTCAGTCCAGCTGGTGGTCATCTTTCCCTCTCACACAATAAGTTTGGAGCAAATGTCGCCTAAGACAATTTGGGGTATTTCACTCAACACAGATGGAATGGACTCACATTCCTCTTTTTCAGCTGTTGCTGTCCATGGCATTTTGCAGTGGGACAGCCATGTGTTCATCCTTCCAAATCATTATTTAAAGGAAGACAGATTTGTGAAGCCAAGAACTGAATATTACTGTTAATGCCTTTCTCTATCATTGGGGGGGGGGGGGGGGGGGGGGGCGGAGCTCTTTGTTTTCCATACTCACCTGTTGCCATTCCTTCCTCTGTTGCATTAGGCTAGTGAGAAGAACTTCCGAGTTCTATCAAAACCCCAACCTAAGGATTTTCAGATCACAGAATGCCCTTCAAATCATGCCAAACTGTAAAATGGGAAATATTCTTAACTGCACTTAAAAACATATATGTAAAAGGCACAAACTATAAATCCCCATATCAGAAAAAAGCTGCGTTCCTGGTTGTTCAGGATTTTAGAGTGACACATGAAGATACTGTTCTGAAATCTTCACAGTGGTCACAGGAAAAAAAAAAAACCTCTTAGTGTTGTGTATTTCTGGACAAATAGTTACTCCTTGCCTGAATTTCCTGAAATGGCTTTCAACAAATATTTTGATCTGGTGTTCAGAGCATGAAAGAAAATATATCCTCATCAAGAAAAGACAGATTTATGAATTCAGTTTCTGTCATGTGGGGCTGACACTTTGCTATGATGATTAGTTTTTAAATTAAGAAAATTTGTTCTTGCAATTAATGAGAATCAGCAGAGAACTGTGGAAACAAAAAATCTTCATTTGTCTAACATCAGATATTCATTGACTGCAGTTTTACTCAGTCACCTTTTAGTACATTTGGAAAGAATTCAAAATCACAAAGATCAACCAGCTTTAGCTTGATGCTGCTAGAAGAACTAAAATGTGTTTAGGCTCTGAATATTAATTATCATGCTGCTTTAAAGGTTACAACAGTCACTTTCTCCCAGGGAGGTCAGAGTTCTGATTGAATAAAGGCTTAATTATAGAATATTATAGAACATTGCAGTGAGCTGCAGCAACAAAGCCAGCAAGTGCATTATTCTTTCTTTGACAGTCCTAAAAAGATAATAAAGGCATGTGAAAAAGAGAAAAACACATCTGTTAAAAAAAAATTGAGGCAATTATGGATTAATAGTTTGTTTGTTTTTTCCCAATTGGTATAGAAGAGAAAAAAGATGTTACTGCTATTCGAACTACTGTGCTTGCCATTATTAGAGACTTTTTAATGAGAAAGCCGTATCAAATGCTATTTAGCAATAAGGATATGATTCGTATTACTGCAATTGAAGTAACTGTTTTGTGAAAAATACAGGGACTCATCAGACACTTACTGACATTAAATACCTATTAATAATTACTAATTAAATATGAAAAAGATTCTTTTGGGTGCAAGGTAATACATTCCGTTCTATCGTGCTTAACCTTGCATGCAGAAATTTATGCCACCATAATGTGGGCCATATAGCATTCCATATTTAAAGTTTAGTCCTTGTATGATCTTGCTTTTAAACCTTGAGGCTGGATTTTGCATCTCATTGTAGGAATTTTACCATAGAAAACATTATGGAAATACAGGTGTGAATGTCCGACACATCTAATTTCTTGTTCTTTTCTCTTGCCTTTCCTCCGTATTGTGAATCCCTTCCACCTTGTGAATTTTCATGCTTCTTATCACTGAAAAAATAACTAGAGCCAGTACAAAGTGATCTGTTCCCCTTTGCCAAAACAGGTGAAATGTACTGCAAGGCCTTTTTTTCCCTAGGACCTCAGACTTCCCTTGCAGTCCTTCCTAGGGGCATGAAGGTCTTGTCACAGCAGGCTTAGGTGGCTCAAGATTACAGACTGTCTCATCTCAAACTGCTCCAGGACTACAGATCTCCTGGGTCCTGGGGCCCTCTTCTGGCAAATTTGTCTGAACTGATAATTAGCTTGGAAACACCAGTCAAGTGATTTCCTTGTTTTGTCTGGATGAGCGGCTGTCAGCAGTGCCTAAATCAGTAATGTCCATCTGAAAACTTCCATATGCTGTAAGGTATTTCTAGTAGACTTCTGACTTCCAGTTGTCTGACAGGAAAAGATCTGTGGCAGTTAAAAAGAGGAGCGTGGATACATGGCTCAATGTGGTAATTTAGACATAGCACAAGGTCTTAACTGTGAATGATAGGCAGTGCGGATAAAGGCAATGTTTCACCTTAGCTGGTTTCAGAAAAACAAAATTAATCTCAGTCCTAGTCTTTCCGTGATTTTGTTCTCAGTTGCAAGACAAGCAGCAAATGTGTCATGCTTTGTTTCTAAAATCTGATAACCATAGTACAGGAACAAAAAAAAGCAGTGCAGCTTTCCCTGCAATTTCCAAGGAAAGAGACAAAACCTGATTTGTTCAGATAAAATCTCCCAGCCAAAGTCTGAATTGCTGAGGATTTACCTGCTACCTTCCTAATAAATATCCTCTGTGAAACTGGAGTGTAATTTTTTCCTAGGCCTTTTTCCTGTTCCTTTTACTATTTTCTTCGTCCTTCTTTTTCTATCTATCCATATCACAAGTACAAAAATTTAGAGAGCTATGTAATCCAGGACAATTTTGGTCCATGGTAAGGAGCATTTAAATTAATGTATTAGAGAGCCTTGTTCTCAGTGAAAGACTGCGTATCTCACTTCTTTGCACAAAAATGATTTCCTAAGTTTTTGTACTTTACTCACATACAGTTATCAAATGTTTAAAATCTTCAGTCTGTATTGTTGCATTGATGGAGAATTATTTCAAAAAGGAAATAACGATTTTTCACAAACGTGACCTCTGCAGTAGGGAAAAACAAAGCAAAACCAACTAGCATACAGAATGAGTTCCACTGCCTGCACTGGAGACATTTAACTAGGACCGTGACCTTTAAAAAAAAAAAAGAAGAAAAAAAAAGCCCAGAAGATGAAAAGATGGGAAGATGTGTTGTGTATATGTGGATACCCGGTAGCTAACTCTGTATCTGGTGAACTAAATTTATCTTTTTTTGCCTTACAGGCTTTTTAAGTACTGGGGACCAAGCTGCAAAAGGCAATTATGGATTGCTTGACCAAATCCAAGCTTTACGTTGGATTGAAGAAAATATTGGATCTTTTGGAGGAGACCCAAAAAGAGTTACTATTTTTGGATCTGGGGCAGGAGCTTCCTGTGTCAGTCTCCTGACACTCTCTCACTATTCAGAAGGTAACAAGCTTCTGAGAAAAGCACATTTTTAAAAAACATGATAGTGTAACAAAAATGGCCATATCAGGTAGGCTGAATTAGAATTACATGAGGTCTATAATTTTTGTAAAATACCTACTAACTAGTATTCTGTATTTCTATTAGTCAACATAAATATTTTTATATGAAAAATTAAATGCTATTATAACAGAAGTTTCATGCAACAAATGCCATGGGCAATATACTTTTTCTAGCTTTGTCAAGTCTCCACTGATTCTTCTGTCAAAGATTTTCCCCAATTAAAATGGAAAAGGGCAGTGACCTTTTTCATTTTTACATGCTCTTGTCTGCACTTCCAACATGTATTTAGATGCTTTCCTTAATAATAACATAACTTAACCTTATTAAAAAATGTACTTAACTCCACACAAGTACTGTGTGATCCCACACAGAGTTCTTAAGATTTTGGTAAGTGTTTAAGCTGTGGCATTGCTACCCTCAACACCCCAAAAAAAACAAAAAAAAAAACAAAAAAAAAAAAAAACCAAACCAACCAAGAATGTACAGCACCGGTACTGAACCATAAATATTCCTGTTGATAAAACCAAATCTACAAAGAATTTATAATAGAAGACAAGACCAAAATATCTATTGTATTTATAAGTCCATACTACTTCTATCATATTAAAACAGACAGAAATCTATGGCAGAAGACTAAGCCCTAGCAAGCAATTGTAGCAGGGCTGCTGGTAAACACACCCTATTTGGAAATACATAGAATTATGCCTGACAGTTTAGTCTATTGATCCAAATAGGGTGCAGTGAATAACTGTTGTGTAAGCCATGCCAAACTCAAGCAGATGGAACCATGAAAAACTTAATTAATCATATCATTGAAATTTTGTAGTGTGTGCAGTAAGTAATCATCACAAAGGTGTATCAACCACAGCCAGTTTTTCCCATAAATGCTTCAAGGTCTTTAAATGTTTTTGTAGCTGTTGCTGTCTTTGACATTTCAAGAGCTTGACAGCAGAAACCATGTGCAGAAGAGGCCCAGGCATTTTAGTTTAAGTACAAAATAGGCCATTTTAGTGATCCTACCAGGAAAAACCAGATGGGGCAGATTCACCAGTAAGCTCCAGTTGCTTTTCAGTGCTCTGGTGACACAAAGAAGCTCTTCAGAATGGGTCTTTCATGTCCCTTTATATTAGTACATACAAAACAACCGTAAAGAACTATTGAATCTCGTCTTACACTCTTCTGAAAAATGTAAATATATTTTAGTTCAACAAATAGGCAGCGCTAACACACACACACACACACACACAAAATTAAGATGGTAAAAAAAAAATGTCAGAGTAGAAGACTCAAGATTATTAAATTGATTTTAGCAAAGTAGTTTTTTTTCAAATTGTATGATGCATGCCTTCTGTGAAGGAAATGAGAGTGTGTAATTTTCATTTGACCTTTAAACTACTGAAGAGCGCATTTATGAACATCATTTACATGGTGAAGAGGATATGATTGCTTGTAGCTGCCACTCCTTTAAAGAAATTTTTACAGGACTAACAGTGTGCTAAAGCCAGGGGACTTCCATTAAAGATGCAAGAAAACTGCAGTACAAGCATGAGTTTTGTTCTTGAAAAAGTAACCTGAAACCTTCATGCTTTATGTGTGTGAGCATCAAGAACAAGAAAGATTTTAATCAGTAGCCTATTAGAGATACTATAAAAAGGGAGCAGTAAGTAGAATATACGGAAATTGAATTGAAATTTAGGTATATGCATCCTTTAGTTATTGTATAATCAAAGCTTTCTTTGCTTAATGAAAGCTCCTTTTAATTTTTTTTTTTTAATATATAATTGGATTTGCATTTAAACAATTTGCACCTGCAGGTTTGTTCCAAAAGGCAATCATACAGAGTGGAACAGCCCTGTCCAGCTGGGCAGTGAACTACCAGCCTGCCAAGTACACTCGGATATTGGCAGATAAAGTGGGCTGCGACATGCTGGATACCACTGATTTGGTTGAATGTCTTCGGAATAAGAATTACAAAGAACTCATTCAACAGACCATCACTCCAGCCACATACCACATTGCCTTTGGGCCTGTGATAGATGGAGACGTGATTCCAGATGACCCTCAGATTCTCATGGAGCAAGGGGAATTCCTTAATTATGATATAATGCTGGGTGTGAATCAAGGAGAAGGTTTAAAATTTGTGGATGGCATTGTAGACAATGAAGATGGTGTTTCCCCCAATGATTTTGACTTTTCTGTCTCCAATTTTGTGGACAATCTATATGGTTACCCAGAAGGGAAAGATACGCTACGAGAGACCATTAAATTCATGTACACTGACTGGGCAGACAAAGAAAACCCTGAAACAAGACGGAAGACCCTGGTTGCTCTTTTTACAGACCACCAATGGGTTGCTCCAGCTGTTGCTACCGCTGACCTGCATGCTCAGTATGGATCTCCAACATATTTCTATGCATTTTATCACCATTGCCAAAGTGAAATGAAACCCAGCTGGGCTGATTCAGCTCATGGTGATGAAGTCCCTTATGTGTTTGGGATTCCTATGATTGGCCCCACAGAACTGTTCAACTGCAACTTTTCCAAGAATGATGTCATGCTCAGTGCAGTAGTTATGACGTACTGGACTAACTTCGCCAAAACTGGGTAAGTTTGACCTCCAAAATTCCTTTTTGTTGATAACATACTTCTAAAATACTCAGTATCCCATAGCAGTGGCTTCAAACCCTTGATCTTGCAGCAGTATTATAGCACTATTTGCGTAAGAGAGAAGGTAACTGGGGCTTATTCATATTTAATAGATTTTTAATTAGTGTGTTCCCTCAAACTATTTTCTTCCAGTAGCTCAGTGAGAATAATAATGCACTGTATTTTTGATTCAAAAAATAGGGCAATTATTAAGACAAAGCATGTCTCAGAGAAAAGGCAGCTCACTAAGATATTGAAAAATCAGGCAACGTGTCTGCTACTTGAAGAAGGAACTGTCAGGCAGAGAGCATTTATCTGCTACAAAAGAAAGGAAGTTATTGTTTTTAGCGACCTTCACAGGGATGGGGACTCAGGGAGGAACTTCAACAGAAAGGCAGACACTGGAAAGATTTTTCCCTCTGAGGGCTATAATGTTAATAATAAGTACTTGACTGGAATGAAGAGACTTAGATATAAATTCAGCTTTGAGAAGGTTAAAAATTTAAATTAATTCTGCTTACGAAACAAAATAAAGACATCAATGTTTTGCTGAAATAGAGTTGTAAACATCAAGGAAAGAACCCTCAAAGCAGCTTAATCTGTGTGTGCTATTAATAATTTCTGTCCTTTTCTTATAGCATCCCTTTAAAGAGTATTGCAGTGTTTTACTTGAGCAGCAAGGGCTTTTTTGTTAACCTTGAGTCTTCGGTACTGAATTAAAACAAAGATACTTGTGGCACAAAGGGGCTGTAAATCTTTCCAATGAACGTTTAATGGCAGGATTGGGCTCTGGAAACTGCAACTTTACTGCACTGCAGTGAATGGTATGCAGCTATATAAGAAAAATTCAGAGATGCCTAGTGTGAAACACTCAGAGGCTTCAGCAGCTCTTGCAGCCTTTAATGAATCCAAATGACGTTCAAGGGAGAGAGATTTTGCAGTCTTAACAAAAACCTCGAGCATGAATTGAGTAAAAACCAAATGCTTCAGGTCAATTTGCAAGGCAAAAAGCAAGCTTTTGTTGCACTGCATTTTAGACAAACAGGTACTTTTGCATACAGAAATCCCACAGTACGGCAACAAAAGCAAATGAACTGTGGAATATTTAAATGTATTTGGCAACAAGAAGTCATCAGTACTGGGATGGACAAACTTCAGGATGAAAGCTTGCTTTATGGACAGAGAATGCTGCATGCTGGCTGTAGCGCACACTCAGAAAGATGACTATACCATCAAGTCTGTCTTTATTTTATAGATGAAATGCCACATATACATAGAGGACTTCAGATCCTCACGAATATACATCATTGGAATTATTATGGAGATGCAGGATCTCCACAGTCTCACTATTATTTACAATTACTTTATGACTATTCCCTGTAGCCATATTTAAGCAATTTTTTGAGGCTGACGGGAGCTTCTCACAGCCCCAGCTGCTACCATTACTCGTAATTGCAAGCACTTTCCAGCTGTTGCTACTTGAAAGCTAATTTTGGCAGGCTATACATGGCCTCACTCTGTTCTCTGGTTATGAATCCATTGTCACACTACACCTAAAGGCACAACAGGTGCTTTGGGAGAGCCGCTAGTCATTTCTGAAACTTCACCATTGCTGGTGAGACAGGAATGGGGTGGATCTACTGTTACAAGCTTGCCCCTTTATAAACAGTCTGAAAGATGTGTCATTAAAAATGACCTCTAGCTGTAAAATTTCAGTTTTCACAAGGAAAGGAAAAGAGCAACCCAAGATGCATTACCTTACTGTTTTTCATCTTTGTTTGCATGAACAATGATTAATTGTTCTCGATAGGACAAGAGAATACTTGGAGGAAAATAATATTTTAAGATTGCTCTCCATTTTAAGACATTTAATTTAATTTAATTTTAAGAAATTAAATTTATTTTTAATAAATTTATTTATTCTTAAATAATATTTTAAGATTGCTTTTCCATTTGCTCTGCGCCTCTGGTGCCTCCAATGGAAAAGGGAAGGCTGTAGCACCTCAAGCCTAGAGCAACAGGGGACCTATCTGGGATAACTGTTCTGTCTACCCTCCCACATACAATCTGGAATCCATGTGCCCACTCAGGTCCTCCAACTCTCAAAAAGATTGATATGGTTCAAGGCTGTGTTGTTGGGGGCTTTGTTTTGAGTTTTTTTCGACCCTTTTTTTTTAATTGATCGTTTCCCATCCTTATTGTGATAGAACTTGGCTTTCTTTGTGTTTGCACCCATGGCAACACATATGAAAAATCTGTTAACTGCAAGATTTTCTTATTCCACGTTTCCCTGTAAGTGAGCCTTGAACATCAAAACTGCAGATTTATTTATTCAATTTTAATGTCTCTGAGACTTTTCCAGTCTTGATGACTCTCCCACAGAGGCTGCATCCAGGTACTTATTGTATAATTATGGCTCAGGTGGTGCATCATTCTGATGGACTGTGCTGGACTTTTAACTGACATGCCACCCACTGCTAAAAAACACACATTATCTAATGGGCCTACTGCCAAGGCTGAGTTTGGAGGGTAGGTCAATCCCGTAAAATCACTAGGTGTCAAAGGCACAGCACAAGGCACAGTGCTTTTATTGTGTTTTACTTTGAAGTCACTTACTGAACCTAGCAAATAGGAAGTGGCAATTAAAGTGACTGTTTAATGGCAAATGGATCGTGCTTGAAATGAATACCTGGAAGCTGCATGTTGCTAATCCTCCATTTTCTACTTTTCTATGACCTTTTATTTATTTTTTTTTTTTCATTAATAGTCTTTTTGGCCTTTTCAAAACTATGTTTCTAACATGCCTTAGAAATAGAAGAGCAATTTGTTCCAGAGTAGGTGTAAGAAACTACATTTGGGACACAAAAATGACATGAAAATACGTCTTTTGATTCCACTATGTGCAAAATTATATGTGAGAGCTTCATTAAAAGGTACACTCAAAGCTTCAATCTGCTGCCAGGAGTACTATCCTAACTGTAACGGTAATTTTTTATTCTCAAATGTTCTGTTAGTTAGGGTCATGTTACATCCTTCACAGATACATCAGCAGGGGGAGAGTGAACGACGTGAGAGGATGTGTGCCAGGTTTTCACAGATACTTTACCAGCTACACTCTTGTAAAGAAGGATTTGAAGTTTCATAGAGTAGATACAAAGCCATGTTCTCATTAGGGGTCTCTATCGGGTTTCTAAAAATTACCCTCTTTTGAGGAGTTAAAATACTCTATTTTTGCTCCCATTCATCCAGCTCTACCTAGGTTGGTGGTGGGAAAGATAAAGGCCTAAAGGATGTATCCTTGTTTTCTTTATAATTTAGATAAATACTCCTGAATTATTTTACTACCATTGATTCTGAAGCAAAAACCTGGCTGAATTATTAAGGATGTCTATGTTTTGTTTTCAGTTTGACTTCCTAATGGAAGACACAATTAAACTCACAATGATTAAAGTGTGTTTTCAAATCAATTCTCTGTGAACTTCTTTATGAGGCTGTTGCATTTCTTTTTGATGTTTTTGTCTGAAGAAATAACTGTCTCCAATGGCCAATCTGTGTTAGTCAAAAAAACAGTGTACTTATGGTTTGCTTTCCTTAGTAGTTATAATAGCTGACTGGGAGCATGGCAACAGTGGGACCTGGTGATAAGTGGGGAAAGGAGGTAAGGGAATATATGCTTGTGTACCAGTCCTTCAGGCAGGAATGGCTGTACCATTATTAATATTGAGACAACATGAAAAATCAGTGGAAGCATGAAGAAATGCCATACAGTTTTTATCTCTTTTTTTTTCCTCCACATGGAGAAAAGAGGACTGCTGAAAGAAAGTAGATGATCAAGGGGCCTTTCAGTGTCTTGAAGACAGACTCAGTATGTAACTGTTAAGACATTTTGCCCTCCAGTGAACTTAGAGAATGACACAAAAGAATAAAACACTTTAAGTGCATTAACATAACATTTCCATTGTTCTGAGTGATAGTTAATGCTGTTGCAGAAGTAATTAAAAGATGAATAGTATTTCAATATGTTATATGGATTTCAGGCTAAAAGAAAACATCTTGAGATTCCCCATCGTTCTTCCCATGCCAGTATCACCAGATATGAAATACTGAGTTCCCTCATTTGCCCTCCAGGTCAGCTACTAATTCACCTTGTGAACAGGAATGTGTGTTGCTCTTCAGTCAGCACTCATTGCAGACACATTTACTTTATGTCACCTGAGAAAAAATCAATAAACTGCAACATGTTAAATAAAGCAAAATCAGTGCAGACTGAAAGTGGGAAAAAAAAGTAATAGGTGAAATCAGATGATTCTGCACATTAATAAAAAAATACCTTAGATACGACAAGAAAGACCATCATATGGTCTTCTATCATATGGAAGGCAAGTTCAGGATGGGGGAATTTTTTGATGGAGAAGCTGTTTAAATTGAATTCTAAAGGTGGTGAAAATAAATAATCAGAGAGCAAAATGAACAACAATAATCATCAATTTTTTTCTAGCAATAGGATGAAGAAAGAAAAAACCTCCCTGCCAACTAGTAGGATTGGGAAACAAGTTATCTAGTCCCTGTGAGAGCCATTACTGGAAGAAGTACAGAACTGAAAATATATTATTCAAATTATATTTTTATCACCATGATTGCAGCAGATTTTTAAAGGAAGATTTCCTAGCAGCCTTTTTCCGTAATTACACACTTGAGCCTCAAGAATATCCAGAAACACAAAGGTGATGTGAGAAGATAAAAAAAGCAAAAGGAAATTTGAAGTTAAAGTAACAGATCAACAGTTTTGTCAAACAGCTGATTCAATAGGAAAAATGATTGTGTATATATACACAATCATTTTGTGTATGATTGAATATCTATACTTTGAGAAATGATTGTATATCTATATTTTATGCCTATCTATAATACTGGAAAAGTGTTCATAACAGGATAAGCTTCCCAACTTCCCAAGAAAAAGACTTAACATGTCATAAGTTGTAACCTTATGATTTTATGAATTGCCTCCAGTGTACATAGGAGGAGGGCCAAGGAAAGCAAAAATCCTCTTATTTATATCCACTGAATATTTTTGGTAAATTATCCTTAGTCTGTAAAACCCAGATCCATGCACTATTAGGTCCTGTATTTAGGACTGGAATTAGTTATTCCATTTTCTTGTGGAAAAAAAATCATTTAGATACCTATCCTCTGAATTCAGAGAGAATATTCAGACCATTTATTGGCATTAAGTGATCAACCCTAGAGCTGATGCCAATAGTAGAATTCTGATACCCTCAGCAAAAAAATGACTTGTATGTAGAACTGGCTGATTTTTTTTTTCTGTTCCTTGTTTCAATGGACAGCTTCATGCCCACACACAGCCACGTAAACAAATCCTGAAATACAAGGCTAGCCTCATGTAATGTAATTTCCTCTCTTGTGTTCGGAGGAGATGGCAGCATAATTGGCTATTCCTAATAGATATAGTTAAAAAGGAGAGATGGAGGTAGAGAATGGAAGAGAGGGAAAGGAAAGGGGGTTTGATATTTACTTGTTTTGTAGGCTGGTTGAAGGGGAAAGGGATGCTAATTTAAAAAATGTTTAGTTCTTCTATCTAAAATCATTATCTACTGTCATTTTTATAGGGCCATTACAAAAAAAAGAATTAAAAAAAAGTGCATGCCCAGCTTGGCTTATTGAAATGAGTGCTCAGGTGCTTCATCTCCTGTACTGTGTATCAAGTGCAACTCGTTTACATGAGCTAGCTTAATTTATGTGGTCTGTAGGACCTTTCCCAGAGTCTTTTGTGCTGTGAATCAGAACAGCAAGTGGGGAGAACACAAGATGGACTTTGTGCTGTAACTCTTGCAGGATTTTGAGTTTCTGACAAGAAAATTGCTTTGTATTTTCATAATCTTGCTGATTTTTAATTTGCTTTAGAATTTATGTGTTGAACCACAAACTACTGTAGCAGTAGATATATTGAACTGGGCCATTGTCTTCTCCTCTGGATTTGCCATATCTTTCAGTCTGTTCTTTAAGAACAAAATAAATACTTTTATTTCCTTCTTGGATGCATGCTAGAATCCCTCAAAGTAGCAGCATACATCTGCTGCTGTACTGCTTGGAAGTGGATATTACTCCTCTAGCTTCAACTAGGATGAACAATTACTAAGCAATTATCTTTTTGGTCAGAATTAACACAACTTGGCTAACTATTACTACATAAAATGAAAAATAAAGAAATAGATAGATAGATAGATAGATAGACAGACAGGTAAATAAATGAAAGAGCCACAGTTCTGGAACCCCTAGTTTATATCTTATTGGGATAGGAAAGATTTGATACAGTATAATATAAAAAAAAAACAAACAAAAAAAAAACCACCAAAAAACCCCCAAACACCTAAAACCCCAAGCATATGTAAACCAAAGTACCAAAATTACATAGAAAAATAATTCTTCCTTTCACTCAAAAAAAGGTAAGATAAGTTCTTTCAGGTAAGCAAATAAATACAGGAATCATAAGGTTATTAAAGTCAAATTACCAGTCTGGTTTAAGAACTAAGGAATAGCTCTTTATGAACAGCAAAGGAATGCTAAACTAGGCAATCATGTTCATAAGCTTTTGAAAATGGAAAAAGAAAAAAAACCTAAGATGCTTTAAAATCTGTAGTGGTGGGTCTTGGTATTCCCATAACATACATAACAGTATATTGGGAGAAAAGGAAAATATTAGAATCATTTTTACAGGAAATAAACTAATGCAATTGGGAATGGAGAGGAGAATGGAAAGTTCTCAGAGTAACACACAGAAAATGAATCATGTAATCTCAGTATAATATATCACAAAGTCCCAGAAAATATGCTTTTCTGCAAAAAAAGATTCAAACTCATGCACAACAGAATATTAAACTCGGTATTCGTAATTTTAAATTTCTGTATTTTTTCATGCCAAGATGAAGTCATATTTACGTAAGGTTTACCAAAATTATAAGGATACATAGACATTAACCACATTTAAATGCCTTTTGTGCCATTGTTTTGTCTTTATTATGAACCTATAAGAACAACAACAAAAAAAGAAAAGATGGGAAAAGCTTAATTTCAATTAAATATTTGGGTTACCAATTTTGAAATTATCTGCGAGTAGTGTACTACTCTTATCTCTACTGCTACTTAACTACTATAAAACTTGTTGATCTCAGCTAATATATTTCTCATCCCTACAAACTGGGACAGAATTAAGGCTCACTGTCCTATGGCCATTAAATGTAGTTATTTAGTAGCAATAAGCACACAGAACTTTCAAATAGTAATCTCCTAATGCAAATGATGGAAAGATTTGTGACATACAAATACTTCAAAGGCTTTTCCCTAAAGCAGGTATTTGAACGAAGGGGGACTAATAGCTCAGTAAAGGAACACAAAGAGAAATAGTTCCCACTTACATGTATTAGCCCTGCTACTTCAAGTTTTGACGTGTTTTCTGTAATATACCCAGCTAGTATAAATTCTTATGGTCACATGGACTTCCAACATTGCCAGAAGGATTAAATGCCCATATTTACTACTTATAGCAGTGGAAGTAGTGGTAATTTAAATGAGAAAGTTAATGTCAAACCTTGAGAGGAGCTGAACCTACACCTTTACTATGGGGAAATGTAGTTAGTACCTCCCTAAGACAGCTTTGGAGTGTGATACTGAATCACAGAACTTCAGATGAGCTTTTGGGAGCTGAAACACAACCCTTTCTCCTTTTTCATGTAAAAAAAGTATTATAGTGTCTGAGATGCACTGTACAGTAAGTAATTTTTCTTTTATGTATGTATTAACATCTGTTGTTAAGTTTGGGAGGTTTTTTTAGCTTCTGTTTTTAGGTTATGTTAATTATTGGGTAAACCATTAACTAAAGGATGGATGTTTTTTTGTTTTTTTGCTTTTGATTTTGTTTTTTTAATGACTATAATATTGCCTGTTCTTATTTTTATAGAGATCCAAACCAGCCTGTTCCACAGGACACAAAGTTCATCCACACAAAACCCAACCGCTTTGAAGAAGTGGCCTGGTCCAAATACAATCCTAAAGACCAGCTTTATCTGCATATTGGCCTGAAACCCCGAGTTCGTGATCACTACCGAGCAACAAAAGTTGCTTTCTGGTTGGAGCTTGTACCGCACCTTCACAACCTGAATGAAATATTTCAGTACGTTTCGACAACAACTAAAGTCCCCCCTCCTGATATGACATCATTTCCTTATGTGACACGACGTTCTCCTGGTAAACTGTGGCCAGCCACCAAGCGCCCAGCAATGACACCTGCCAACAATCCGAAACATTCAAAAGACACCCATAAAACAGCTCCAGAGGATACAACAGTTCTGATAGAAAACAAACGAGATTACTCCACGGAACTGAGCGTGACCATTGCTGTGGGAGCATCCTTGCTGTTCCTCAATATTTTAGCTTTTGCTGCATTATATTACAAGAAGGACAAGCGGCGTCACGAGACTCACAGGCGCCCTAGCCCCCAGAGGAACACAACCAATGATATCGCACATATACAAAATGAAGAGATTATGTCATTACAGATGAAACAGCTAGAACATGACCACGAGTGTGAATCGCTGCAGGCCCATGACACACTGAGACTAACCTGTCCGCCAGACTACACGCTTACTTTGAGAAGGTCCCCAGATGACATCCCGCTAATGACACCCAACACCATAACCATGATTCCAAATACATTAACAGGAATGCAGCCTTTGCATACTTTCAACACCTTCAGTGGAGGACAAAACAGTACAAATTTGCCCCATGGACATTCAACCACTAGGGTATAGCTCAGCCCTTCTCCCCCTACCCTCACAAGCCACTTGGAAGAAAGAAAAAACAAAAAACAAAAAAAAAGAGGAAAAAGTTATAATACCATCCATGGAACATCTTGTCAGAATCTAAACTAAAAACAAGTAAAAGAGAAGGACAGTCATTATTTTCTTACTGATCCTTCCTACAGAAACTCTCAGATGTTACAGATCAACTGCAAACCCTGTGAAATGTGAAAAGTGTACACTGCTGTTACGATACTGCTTTAAGATCTCAGCCACTTTGATTGAAAGTTGAGGCCAGAAGAAGTCACTTAAAATGGTGTTTTGAGTGTAACAAGCAAAGCAGAGTCTTCTGGAACAGAGAGCCAGTGACTGTACAGGTGTTTTTGTTTTGGTTTTTTTTTTTAAAATAAATAAAATAATAAAAAAATTCTTTATGTGCCATACCATGAATGGCCCTTGTTAAAACAAAGACATCACCATGGGCTTTTACCCAGCATATGAAGCTGTAATCCAGATGGGGGAAATAGAATTTTATTATTAAAAACAAAAATGAAAAAAAAAAGAGGAGGACTGACTATGCAGTAAAATACGTATAGTTCTGTGCAAAGAGATGACTTGCCAGCCTGAACTATATTTAAAGAAACTTTGTAAAAATGTACATAGCTGTGAGTTTAAAAACAAAAAAAAGAAGCTTTTATTGATGTTTTCAGTTTGAAAAGAGCTTTTAGAAAGATTGTGCATTCAGTTGTGACCTATGTGTATATACATTAGTCATATCACCTCTGTTTCCTCCAAGCCCAAAGGAGGAATTTCTTCTTAATTACTAGTGGTAAACAAAAAACATGAGTTTTTCTAACATGTTTCATTTATATGAGGCCATGGTGTCATGCAGAGGATACAGTTGTCTGTGTGACCTGCATATTTTCTCTTACAGGTTACACTAGTGCATGTTAAAGTATTCATAGGAGATTGTTGTTCTTTTCTGAAACTTTTTTTTCTATAATTTAATTTTGTGTTAGCCTTTGTTAAAATGCAACACAGCAATGGATTAGAAAATGGAGAAAAAAAACACAAAAGAAAATAGTTACTATTTTAAGCTTGTTGAACTGAACCAAGAAACATCCAATAATATATATTCAGAGTCCAGTTTGTAGTTCTTGGTTATTGTGATACATTAGGAAGAGTTTTGTGCCCTGACAAAAGCAAAGAAAGCCTGTGTTTTGGTCAGCCTTTTCTGAGGAAAACTAGCT